>NC_057729.1:2602564-2627516 GCF_004010195.1 Chiloscyllium plagiosum | reverse complement strand
GATTCACAAGGATGTTGCCAGGGTTGGAGGATCTGAGCTATAGGGAGAGGCTGAACAGGCTGGGGCTGTTTTCCCTGGAGCGTCAGAGGCTGAGGGGTGACCTTATAGAGGTTTACAAAATTATGAGGGACTTGGATAGGATAAATAGACAGAGTCTTTTCCCTGGGGTTGGGGAGTCCAGAACTAGAGGGCATAGGTTTAGGGTAAGAGGGGAAAGATATAAAAGAGACCTAAGGGGCAACTTTTTCATGCAGAGAGTGGTATGTGTGTGGAATTAGCTGCCAGAGGATGTGGTGGAGGCTGGTACAATTGCAACATTTAAGAGGCATTTGGATGGGTATATGAATAGGAGGGGTTTGGAGGGTTATGGGCCGGGTGCTGGCAGATGGGACTAGATTGGGTTGAGATATCTGGTTGGTGTGGACGGGTTGGACCGAAGGGTCTGTTTCCGTGCTGTACGTCTTTATGACTCTAAGCTTTTCGTCATCTGCCCTAACATCTTTCTCTGGCTTGGTGTGAGCTTCCATATGATTATATTTCTGTGAAGTATCCCATAACATTTTACTTCATTAAAGCCTGAGTTGTTGTATAAACTTCATTCTCTGTCTCTGCGTTCAGGACGTGAGTTGCCTTTTACAAACTCAGGCTGATTCTATCAAGATGGTACCCTGGCCTTTAACAAAATTATTTCATGGGGCACGAGTGTTGCTAGCTGGATCAGTATTTACTGCCCATCCTTGGATCCCTTGAGATGGTGATGGTAAGCTGCCTTCTTGAACCGCAGCAGTCGGCTTGGTGTAAATGCAAACCACAATGGAGGGAGTTTCAGGATTTTGACAGGGCAATATATTTCCAAGTCAGCATGGTGATGTTCTCACTTATCTGCTGCTGTTGTCCTTCCAGGTGGAAATATCTTTGGTTTAGAAAGGTGCTTCGAAGGGATCCTGGTGAATTTTGGCAGTGCATTTTGTAAGTGATTTAATTTGATTTGATTTGATTTTTTTATTGTCACACGTACCTAGGTACAGTGAAAAGTTTTGTTTTTCATACAGTACAGGCAGTTCCATACCATACAAAATGCATTAGGGTAATAGAACAGCACAAAGAATACAATGTTGCAGCCACAGAGAGCAAGATCAACATTAAATTTAAAATTTGAGAGATCCGTTCAGAAATCTAATAACAGCAGGGAAGAAGCTGTTCTTGAATCTGTTAGTCCGTGTACTTAAAGTTTTGCATCTTCTGCCCAATGGAAGAGATTGGAAGAGATTATAACCGGGGTGAGAGCGGTCTTTGATCATGTTGGCTGCCTTTCTGAAGCAGGGGGAGCTATAGCTGGATGGAAGGTTAGATTCCGTGATGGACTGGGCTGTGTTCACAACTGTCGCTTCTGAGAATCAATGGTGAAGGCAGTGATTGTTGAAGGTGGTGGATGGGGCACTTCTGATACTGCAGGCACCAAATCTGATGTGGAGTGGAATCCTTACAATGATGTAGTTTGGTGAACTCTGTGTGTCAAATGCTCTAGACAATGAATTTGATCATTTCTAAAACAGTTTGATGTGACTGTCTTTGCTTTGTGGAAGTCATATTCAATGAAACATGTTCCGTGGATTTAATTTGCTGGTGTATCATTTTTCTTTCTATTTCAAGGTTGTGACAAGCCGTGTACAGAGGAGTTGTTCAAATTATGTAGTTGGCGTATAAGGCAACGCCCAACTTTGTAAGGAGTTTTGAAAGGTTCACTGATCATGGCCTAGAGGTCAACTGATGTTATTTTCAAATGTAATGTTCATTCAATGCATCATGATCATAATTTGCTCATGGAACCTTTATTAGTTAGTCCTGTCTTACTACACAATACTAAGTTTAACATAACCTTATCTTTAGTTGGTTCCATCACTTATTGCTCTGGGAAACTGTCACAAAAAACATTTCTAGATCGCTTTTGATAATTTGATTGATCCTGCCTATAGAAAGTCACAAGCACCACAGTACCTAGTTCCCCTTTTATTTTGGGGTATTTCCTTTCCGTTTAAAAATAATCAGCAGCACAGCTTTATGCTTTAAACAAGATACACGTTAGTTTATCAGAAGCTATTGCTAAAAGTCATTTAAGTAAAAGTGGTATTGTTACCCAGCCAAATAAATACACATGCAATGATTTAAAGTAAGGATAAAAGTTACATATGAAGATTAATTTAAAATCAATCTCTAATATTGTTGCAAGTCATGGCTTGTTTTGAAGATTCTCTTTCTGAACTGAACAGGTAGAAACTTGAAGTTGGACTCAGTGGTTGCAATGGCTTCTATAGCTGAATAGTTGGAGGTTGTTCTTGTGGATAAACTAACAGGCAGAAGAGGCCCTTGGATTGTTTCACTAAAGCACTGCAGGTTGTGACTTGATCTCCTGGTTGAGTGCAGTAGTCCTTGAGTTAGTTTTGTTTTGGATACCTTCCTCTATCAGGCAGAGGTGGGTACTGCAGCTGCTGGAGATTAGAGTCAAGATCAGAGTGGTGCTGGCAAAGCACAGCAGGTCAGGCAGCATCTGAGGAGCAGGAAAATTGATGTTTCGGTCAAAAGCCCTTCATCAGATTGACGTTTTGGGCAAAAGCCTTCATCAGGAATTCTTGATGAAGGGCTTTTGACCGAAACAGCGATTTTCCTGCTCCTCAGATGCTGCCTGACCAGCTGTGCTTTGCCAGTACCACTCTAATCTTGACTGACTTCCTCTGTCTCAGTTATGAGCAGTTTCTGTTTCAAGATATTGCTCCCTTTGTGTTCAGATGGTACTCCTCTGAATGGCTGCCCCCAAACCAGACTTATCACTATTAAACAAAATGGCTGCATAAGCTAACTGTGATGAATTGATCTACAAAAGAAAGTCAATTATGTCAGAATGCTTTGTGATGTCCTTTGTCCTATCTCTTGCTCAACAATATTGAGGCTGTCAGTGTTCTCACCATTTGAGTGTTCAATGACCATCTTGGTATCCTTGAGTTATTTAATGACTTCTTTATCCTTGTTGTGTTGTTGGTACCCACGCAGACAGTGACAATGGGATCATATCCTTTTCACACAAATTTCTCTCCAACCCTGAGGAGGTGTCTTTAACCCGAGCACCAGGCAGGACACACAAGCTTTAGGGCGAATGCTCTGAGCTGTGGACAACATAGAATCGTGGCCCATCGAGTCTGCACCCAGACAAAAACAACTGTCTGTCTAGTCTAATCCCATTTTCCAGGATTTGGCCTATGGTCACATGTGCCGTGGCGTCACAACTGCAGATCAAAACGCTTCTTAAATGTGAAGAAGAGTTTTGCCCCCTCCCACCCTCACAGGCAGTGAGTTCCAGATTCCAATCATCCTCTGGGTGAAAAAAACATTTTCCTCATATCTCCTCTCAATGTTCTGCCCTATACTTTAAATCTATGACCACCCCGCTCCTCCCCCCCCTTTCCCCCCCCCCCCCCCCATCATTGATCTCGCCATCAAGGGGAAAGGTTGCTTCCTGTCTAAATGAAACTGAAAGATGCTGTGTATCAGAAATGAAAACAGAAATTGCTGGAAAAACTCAGCAGGTCTGGCAGCATCTGTGCAGAGAAATCAGAGCTAATGTTTTGGGTCCGGTGACCCTTCCTCAGAACTTCTCCAGCAGTTCTGAGGAAGGGTCACCAGACTAGAAACGTTAACTCTGATTTCTGTGCACAGATGCTGCCAGACCTGCTGAACTTTTCCAGCAATTTCTGTTTTTGCTTTGGCCTGCCTACTCTAACTATGCCCCTCATATTTTTATACATCTCAATCATGTCCCTTCTCAATCTCCTGTGCTCTAAGAAAACAGTCACACTCTGTCCAATCTCTCTTCATAACTGGAACTCTCCAGCTCAGACAAAATCCTGGTAAATCTCCTTCTGCACCTTCTCCAGTGCAATCACACCCCTCCTCAAATTTGGACCCCAGAACTACACACAATCCTCTTGTTGTGGCCTGACCAACATTTTATACATCCGTTCTGAGGGAGAGTCACTGGACTCGAAATGTTAACTCTGTCTTCTGTCCACAGAAGCTTTTCTTCATTCATTTTGTGGGATGTGGGCATCGCTGGCTGGGTCAGCATTTGTTGCCCCTTGAGCAGATGTCGGTGAGCTGTCTTATTGATCTACTGCCAGAACCTGCTGAGATTCTCCAGCAATACGTGTTTTTGTTGCAGCATTTGATACAGTGAAGAGGGCTAACGGAAGGTGCAAGCTTTCATTTTGGACTGTAGGTCTGATGTTGGGTGTGTTAGTGATCGTTATCACTTCTGCTCGGGGCTATGTCGGGTTATCTTGCACAATCGCTAAGTTTCCAGCAGCATATGCAAATTGTTTTGTGAATTGAATAGTGAATCTGATGAGGTGATGGACAGGAAGTTCTTGCCTCCTCCACCCCTTCCTCTGTCTCATCTGGGGTTGAAGATGCTGTTGGAGGTATCCCTTGGCAGCCCTTCTCTCACTGCAAGCCTATGCTTTTTTGTCCCTGAAGATGTCTCACACCCAAATCGAAACTGCCCTCTCCTTGTATCCAAAACAACCCACTTGTGGTTTCACTCCACACTGTATAGGGAAGAAGGGAGGTTCTCTTCCCTAGGAGTAGCAGCAATAAACCCTCCGAACAGGCCTGGGTCACCTGAGTTGATGGTGCATCACAGGTCAGGGACTGTGAACCCAGATCCAGTGTGAGAAGAGCATAAATGAATTCCTGAGCTTCACAATGGAAGTGGCACCATCAACTCACTGCAAACTGACACTCCCAGGGCCATTGCTTAGTCAAGTACAATTACAACATTCAAAAGGCATCTGGATAGGTATATAAATAGGGATAGTGTAGAGGATTATGGGCCAAATGCTAGCAAGTGGGACTAGATCAGATTGGTCAACCTGGATGAGTTGGACCATGTTGTAATGACCCCATAACTCTATAGTACAGGAGTTGGGACATCATATTGTGGATGTACAGGTCATTGGTGAGACTACGTTTGGAATTGTGTTCAGTTCTGGTCTCCCTGCTATAGGAAAGATGTTATTAAACTTGAAAAAGTTTCAGAAAGGATTTGCAAGGGCTAGAGGGTTTGAGCTATAGGGCGAGGCTGAATAGGCTAGGGCTTTTTTCTCTGAGGCTGAGGGGTGAACTCACAGAGATTCATAAAGTCCTGAGGGGTATGGACAGGGTGACTCCAGAACAAGAGGGCATAGATTAGATTCCCTACAGTGTGGAAACAGGCCCTTCGGCCCAACCAGTCCTCACCAACCCTCCAAAGAGTAACCCACCCAGAACCATTTCCCTCTGAATGATGCATCTAACACTATGGGCAATTTAGCATAGCCAATTCACCTGACCTACACATCTTTGGACCGCACACAGACACGGGGAGAATGTGCAAACTCCACGCAGACAGTCGCCCGAGGCTGGAATTGAACCTGGGACCCTGGTGCTGTGAGGCAGCAGTGCTAACCACTGAGCCACTGTGCCACCTGCAGGTTGAAGATGAAAGGGGGAAAATTTAAAAGGGACCTAACGGGTAACATTTTCACACAGAAGGTGGTGCATGTATGGAATGAGCTGCCAGAGCAAGTGGTAAAGGTGTGTAAAATTACAATATTTAAAAGACATCTGGGCGAACAGGAAGGGTTTGGAGGGATATGGGCCAAATGCTGGCAAATGGGACTAGGTTAATTTAGGATATCTGGTCGGCAAGGACGAGTTGGACCAAAGCGTCTGTTTCCATGCTGTACATCTCTATGACTGTAGAAGTTGTGCCAGTGCAGAGAGATGCTGCATTAACTGATTTCCTGCAAGCCCTGACACCATAACGATGATGAACGCTGAATGTATTCTATGCTTATCCAGTTAATGTTCCAATAGTTTCTAAATGGTGTGTATGTCTTAATTACTTATTGGGTTGGGCTCAGGAACTGATGAAGGGCTTCTGCCCGAAACTTTGATTTTACTGCTCCTCGGATGCTGCCTGACCTGCTGTGCTTTTCCAGCACCCACACCTTTTGACTCTCCAGATTCCACAGTCCTCACTTCCTCAGGAGCTGACAATGATTATGAAAACTCATACACCCATTGCCTTTACAATCAATCGATCTCTTCCTTAGCAGGACAAGATTGCTTACAACAGGAGGGATTGAGTGTGGGAAATCCAGATACAGGTAGATCTTTCTCTTCTCCATTACAGGTAATGGCAGCTTCCAGGAGAGGAGGAAGCGCAAAATGCCACAACCTGCCCCTGAAAGCATCATTCTGGATTAGTGGTGCTGGAAGAGCACAGCAGTTCAGGCAGCAACTGAGGAGCAGTAAAATCGACGTTTCAGGCAAAAGCCCTTCCTGTTGCTGTACAGATAGTCACATGTCATCATTGCTAAAAAGCATTGCCTGAAAGCATCATGTCTGCCTCTCAGGATGAAGTCCTTTGATATCTCAGAGCAGGCACTGATATCTTTGATATCTCAGCTGCACCCTCCATCAACACAGCATCTTGGTGGATCAACAATGTACAGTAGCATCAGGGTTACAATCTGATCACATATTTTTCCTTTCTTGACTATCAACTAAAATGGAAGTCAAACACTGCTGTTTAGGTAACATACCGGGAGAGTTTTACAGCTTGGACACTTCAAAAGCTGTAAAAGAGAATGTTGTGTTGAAGCAGTGAAGACTGTTACATGGATGTGAACGGTGGCACCACCTAGGTCTCAATCCCCTACATCAGGCGGTGATGACAATGACCCTCAATAGACCAGAGGAATGTAGGAGGCTTTCTTAGATCGGTCTACTGTCATATGAGGTCAGGCAGATGAGGTGTTGATTATCTCTACGTAAGAGAGCTGACTTAACTAGTTCCTGAAGAACAGACATTGGCTGCTAGATATGCACCTGATCCTGCAATCCATCACTGTTGACAATGGGTCCACAGCAATTATGGCAAGACTCACTTCTGCTGCTCCTTCACTTCAAGGAGAGTTGGCACTTCAAGGAATATTAACCAGCTATTCCAGACACTCCAGAGGTTCCCTACCTCTCCATCTGTCCTTGTCCAGTGGCCCCATTGCCTATAACAGGTACACCCGAGGACAATGTACTGGTATCTGTGCAGGACATTCTCAACAGGTCAGGCCCACCTAGGCCTCAATCGCCTATGCAAGGCCTGCCAAAGTCTTCACAGTTACCAGGATATAGCAGGCTGCCTCTACTTCAACTGTGGATGGCAGCTCAGCACCTAGTCACAGTGACAGTGATAATGAAAGACAGAAGATTACAGTTGGAGGGCGCAGAAATGGCACAGGAGTTCATTACATGTGTCTTTCAGGAAATACACTTTCACCAGTGCTTTTGTACAGTTTGCTCATTTGCCCCACTGGGTGCTGACATAATTATCTGAAGTGAAAGGATTGGAGCTTCTTCTCACGTCAGAATGAGATGCTGGCTCTTCATTGGGAAGCCTCTTATTGTGCCCACCATCAGCAATGTGTGTGCCTAATACTGTTCTCCTGACCCAGCGAAGCATGCGCCTAACATTTACAAATTGCAATCATGGCTCCTGAGATTGATTTCAGGGACAGTGACCTTGTTCAGTGTGGGACGAGTGAGGAGACTGAACCTGGTTTTTGATCTGATTATTAATTGTCACACGTACCTAGTTTTGTTTTGTGTGTAGTGCAGGCAGATTATACCATACAATTTACGTTAGTAAAACAGAACAGAGCGATGAATACAATGTTGTAGCTGCAGAGAAGATGCACAAAGAGTGAGATCAACATTAAACTTGAAATTAGAGAGGTTCATTCGGAAGTCTAATAACAGCAGGGAAGAAGCTGTTCTTAAATCTGTTGGGACGTGTGTTTAATCTTTTGTGTCTTCTGCCTAATGGATGGATGAGATTATAACCGGGATGGGAGTGTTCTTTGATGATGTTGGCTGTCTTTCCATGGTATTAGAATGGATGGAAGGTAGGTTTGTCTGATGGTTTGGTTATGATGGTGCCATGATATTGTGGATAATTTCTGTGCTTAATAGAGAAATGTGACTAAGCACTATAGGATGCAGGAAGGAGAGATCTTTCCCTTGGCTGGGATCTCCAGAGCCAAAGTTTTGCCTATTCACTTAGTAAAGCAATATACTTCTGTTGTTTTATGCTATTATCTACACCATCTACAATGTCACCTAACTTTGTGTCATCAGCAATTTGGATATTTGACTTTCTATTCCATTATCCAAGTTGTTAATAAATAATACGACAAATTGAGACCCTATCACAAATCCCACACTTCAATTAAAATGTTATCTGCTGGAAATTGATAAAGCCAATTACCAAAATTACCAAGGGTGGCACGGTGGCTCAGTGGTTAGCACTGCTGCCTCACAGTGCCAGGGACCTGATTCCCGCCTTGGGCGACTGTGTGGAGTTTGCACATTTTCCCCGTGTCTGCATGAGTTTCCTCTAGGTGCTCCGGTTTCCTCCCACAATCCAACAGATGTGCAGACCAGGTGAATTGGCCATAGCGTTAGGTGCATTAGTCAGGGGTAAATATAAGTTAGGAGAATAGGTCTGGGTGGGTTACACTTCACAGGATCAGTGTGGGCTTGTTAGGCCGAAGGGCATGTTTCCATACTGTAGGAAATCTAATCTAAAGGTATTCTTAAGTGAAAAGCAGGGGAACTTTATTACCTATGAAACCTGGGACAAGATTATAAAAACACAGATAATAAGTTTAAAAGCGATAGGGAGAAAAAAAGGGCCACACAGTTTGGAAGTCCTTAAAGCCTTTGTGGTTCTAGATTTTAAACCTAACGGCTCAGTTTAGTAATGGTTGACTTGGATCCTCAGCTATACTGCCATTTGTAGGTCTCTTAAGCTCTTGGTGAATGGTTATAGAGTCATAGAGGTGTACAGCATGGAAACAGACCCTTTGGTCCAACCCGTCCATGCCGACCAGGTATCCCAACCCAATCTAGACCCACCTGCCAGCACCCGGCCCATATCCCTCCAAACCCTTCCTATTTATATACCCATCCAAATGCCTCTTAAATCTTGCAATTGTACCAGCCTCTACCATTTCCTCTGGCAGCTCATTCCTTACACGTACCACCCTCTGTGTGAAAAAGTTGCTCCTTAGGTCTCTTTTTTATCTTTCCCCTCTCACCCTAAACCTATGCCCTCTAGTTCTGGACTCCCCCTCCCCAGGGAAAAGGGAGGAGATGCCTATTTATCCTATCCATGTCCCTCATAATTTCTAAACCTCTATAAGGTCACCCCTCAGCCTCTGACGCTCCAGGGAAAACAGCCCCAGCCTGTTCAGCCTCTCCCTGTAGCTCAAACCCTCCAACCCTGGCAACATCATTGCAAATCTTTTCTGAACCCTTTCAAGTTTCACAACATTTTTCTGATAGGAAGGAGACCAGAATTGCACGCAATATTCCAAAAGTGGTCTAACCAATGTTGTCCAAATGCCTTTTGAATGTTGTTAATGTACCTGCCTCAACCACTTCCACAGGCAGCTCATTCCATGCGTACACCACCAACTGCCCCTCGGGTTCCATTTTATTCTTTCCCTTCTAACCTTAAATTGATTCCCTCTTATCCTTGAATCCCCAACCCTGGGAATACGACTGAGTGCCTTCACCCTATCCATGCCTCTCATGATCTTATACACCTCTATGAGGTCCCCCCTCAATCCTAGCTTGTCCAACCTCTCCCTATAACTCAGACCATTGAGTCCTGGCTACACCTTTGTAAATTTCTTCTGCACTCTTTCCAGTTTAATAACATTCTTCTTACAGCAAGGTGACCAAAACTGAACACAATACTCCAAGTGCGGCCTCACCAATGTCCTGTACAACTGCAACATAATTTCTATACTCAATGCCCTGACTGATGAAGGCCAGTGTGCCAAAAGCCTTCTTCACTGCCCTGTCTACCCGTGACTCCACTTTCAGTGAACCGTGCACCTGAACTCCAAGATCCTTCTGCTCCACTACATTCCTTAAAGTCCTGCCATTCACCATGAAACTCCTACCTTGATTTGACTTTCCAAAATGCAAGATCTCACACTCATGTATATTAAACTCCATTTGTCATTTCTCGGCCCACTTCCCCAGCTGATCAAGGTCTTGCTGCAATTTCTGATAACCTTCCTCACTGTCCACGATACCGCCTATTTCAGTGTCATCTGCAAACTTACTAATCATGGCTTTTACATTTTCATCCAAATCATTGATACAGTACTGACCCCTGAGACACTCCACTAGTCACAGGCCTCCAGTCTGACAAGCATCCTTCCCTATTACCCTCTGCTTCCTACCATCAAGGCAATTTTATATCCAGTTTGTTAGCTTACTCCATGGGATCTAATCTTCCAGGTCAGCCTACCATGTGGAACCTTATCAAAGGCACACCTGAAACCCATATAGACTACATCTACTGCCCTGCCCTTGTCAATCTTCCTGGTCACTTCATCAACAAACTCTAACAAATTTGTGAGACATGATCTCTCACAAAGCTATGCTGACAACTTCTAATCTAACCATGTCTTTCCAAATGCATGTATAACTTATTCCTCAGAACCTTCTCAATAACTTACCTACCACAGATGTTAAGCTCACTGGTCTATAGTTTCCAGGCTTTTCTTTGCAGCCCTTCTTGAATAATGGCACAATGTTTGCTACCCTCCAGTCTTCCGGGACCTCACCCGTGGCTAACGATGATGCAGAAATATCAACCAGGGCCCTTGCAATTTTTTTTCTCGCCTCTTGCAACGGTCTTAGATATATCTGGTCAGGACCAGGAGATTTAGCCACCTTCATACATTCTAATACATCCAACACCTCCTTTACTGTGATATGGACAGTCCCCAAGATATCACCACTAACTGCCTCAAGTTCCCAAGTCTTCATGTCTTTCTTCATGGTAAACACAGAGGAGAAATATTCATTAGGTTTCACCCACGCTCTGGCTGAAGAATTTTCTCCTCATCTCAGTCTGAAATGGCGTATCCCGTATCCTTAAACTGTGATCCCTGATTCTGGATTCCCTAGTCATCAGGAACATCCCTCCTGCGTTTACCCTGTCTAGTCCTGTTCTAATTTTATACATTTCTATGAGATCCATCCTCATTCTTCTAAACTAACAGAAGGTTTATCTTTGGATCGATATAATGATGACATTTAATGTGTAGTTTAGTCAGTTAACCTACTTAATGCAACTCTGAATATTGTTAAGTGATAGATCTAAACCTGAAACCTAATTAGTTAAAGTGTGCATAATAGAGGTGGCAGGAAGTGTTGCAGCTGCAGAATGTGGGTGTTAGTTGATGGGCACCTGCAGCTGCCACCGCGTCCTGGAAATCACATGCCTGGGGCCTTAAAGGTAGCAGTAGCCCTCAATGCTTGTGCAAGTAGCTCATTTCAGACAGCCTCTGAGGACCTCTGCTATATTAGCCAGCCAGCCAATCATAAATACGTATTTATGTGAGGACAGTCACACAGTTACTGGGTAGCTCTGCATGCATCGTTCAGGGTGCTGCTGAGCGGCTCCCATTTCCACAAACTACCACCACACCCCGATCTCGCACATCCACTGGGAACGTTGGAGGTGACTAATCCTCTATTCACGAAACCACACCCTTTGATGGGTTACCGCTGAATGCAGGGGCTCAGGCAGCCACAGTGACCGGCTTTGCTGCTGCAGCAGGTTTCCCAAGGGTGCAAGGGGGTATGGGTACTTCCGTATTGTCAGCACAGCACCCCAGCAACACCAAGCTCCGCCAATATGAAAAGGTCCACTTCCTTCGGGTCCACAGCATCCAATGCTCCCGGTCGGTGCACAGCAAGTCAGGGAGCATCTGAGGAGCAGGAAAATCGACATTTCAGGCAAAAGCCCTTCATCAGGAATGAGGTTTTGGAAGCCAGCTGAACTGGGAGACACAGATCATTGATTCAGACCAATTTCATTTTGGACTTTCATTTCAAATAAAGAATCCTTCATTTTTTAAACTTTCAACGTGTTAGGATTATGATGTCTTAAAAAGTATCCTTTACAATAATGGTAAACAAGGACTGTCGTACTTCAACCTCCATCTTTTACTTTTAATATCTGAAGCCTTCATGGACTAAAATGATTTTAAGGAGGACAAATGCTGATGTAATATGGCTGCTGTGAACTTGAGTTAAGATTGAGACAAGTCCAGGGATTATGGAATACATTATCTCGACTGCACTGATATTGCCATTTCACCCAAAGGCAGCAAAAAACAAGGCAACTAAGTCTGTGTCATGACACTTGCATCCTTAGTGGGAGATGAAAGGTTGTCTGTGGAGTAGACAATATGGAAAGATAACAGAGCTAGACTCAAGGACATACAAATAAAGTATATTGCAGTAGTTTGCTTCACAGTAAAAGAAGAAGATAGATTCATGCTAACAGAACCTGGACCCTTGCTCTTTCCCTGTCCCTGCCTGGTACCTTTAACAGCTCGGTAAAAATTACCTCAGCTAAAACAACTTTAGAGAAACAGTGGCAGTGTCATCCCACAGCAGTCAAGCTTTTATCATGTCTAACTTAGGTAGACGGTGACTTCAAGCCATGGATAATTGATTCAAGAAAAACAAGTTAATGGCAATGAAAGCTCATTCATCCTGTCATTACCATTCTTGCCTATTCCAGTGCTCCCCCTCATAGCTTCGAACCTCTGAGATCTTCAGTTCTTCCAAATCTCTCTCTCATTTGCTAATTTGCTGGCCTCGTTGACTCATGGTTCCACTGAGCCTCAAATTGTAAATTCTCATCTAAGTGGCAGATGGAGTTTAACTTAGATAAATGTCAGGTGCTGCATTTTGGGAAAGCAAGTCTTAGCAGAACTTATACACCTAATGGTAAGGTCCCAGGGAGTGTTACTGAATGAAGAGACCTTGGAGTGCAGGTTCATAGCTTCTTGAAAGTGGAGTCACAGGTAGATAGGATAGTGAGGAAGGCATTTGGTATGCTTTCCTTTATTGGTCAGAGTATTGAGTACAGGAGTTGGGAGGTCATGTTGCAGCTGTACAAGACATTGGTTAGGGGCTGTTTACCCAGAGTGTTGGAGGCTGAGGGGTGACCTTATAGAGGTTTATAAAATCGTGAGGGGCATGGATAGGGTAAATAGACAAGGTCTTTTCCCTTGTGTGGAGGAGTCCAGAGCTAGAGGGCATAGGTTTAAGGTGAGAGGGGAAAGATCTAAAAGGGACCTAAGGGGCAACTTTTTCATGCAGCTGGTTGTGCGTGTATGGAATGAGCTGCCAGAGGAAGTGGTGGATGCTGGTACAATTGCAACATTTGAAAGGCATCCGGATGGGTATATGAATTTGAAAGGTTTACAGGGATATGGGCCGGGTACTGGCAAATGGGATTAGATTAGGTTAGGATATCTTGTCGGCATGGATAAGTTGGACTGAAGTGTCTGTTTCCGTGCTATATACTTCTATTGCTCTATGAGTCTAAGTGCATGGATAGGAAAGGATTAGAAGGATATGGGCCAAGTGCAGGGAAATGGGGTTAGCATGGATGGACATTTTGGTCAGCATGGGCCAGTTTGGGCCAAAGGACCTGTCTCTGTTCTGTAGGACTCTATGACTATATGACTCTATGGTGAGCCTGGAGAATTCTCTGCCTCGGTTGAGGCCAAAACATGAAATGTTTTCAACAGGGAGTTAGATTTAACTCTTTGGAGTAAAGAGATCAAAGTTAAGAGGAGGAAAGTGGGAACAGGGAATTGAATTGGATTGTCTGCAATGATCATATTGAATGGCAGAGCAGGCCCGAAGGGCCGAATGGCCTACTCTGCTCCTGTTTTCTAAGGCTCGACACATCTCAGTAAATGAATATCTCTACTTCAGCTTTGTTTTAATACTCTGATTCATACACCTTTTGTTATTATTGACTGATTGATATTTTTTTTAAATTTCTCAGTTTACTGCTTAAAGACAGAAGAGGAAAAATACTCACCTACTCCTCTTGACAATTTCTGTAAATCAACATCTGTGATTTCTTTCCTTTCCCACTGGTCTCTTGCTGTTCTGGCCTTTTAATACATACATATATATATATATATATATATATATATACACACTCACCCACTCACCCACCAGCCTTGCTCTGTGTATTTGAGCATGCTGGAGATTGTAGATTTGTGTAGGAGAAAAGTTAAACATTCACCTTACCAGTGAAGAGAAATAGATGATTACGTGTGCCAATGATTGCAATCTTGTTATGAATATGATGGACGTATGTAGACTTAAGAAGGTAATTATTCACCCACTGAAATGAACAAAGTTGAAACTGAAACTGTTCTGCCTTAACATATAGTTTTTTTTTAAAACAAGAAATGCTAATTGTGCATCTGCTAATATTCTACACAGTTATTTCCACAGGTACTGATACCTCGAGTACTGAAACACCTACAAAAACACTAAAGGTAATATGTCACAACAGTTACTGGAAAGCTGCAGATACTGAAGCATCACACACACATGGTCGCCATACCTAATGAGATGCTGAAACTCGATTCACTTCTCTGTGCCCAGTAGCTCGGAATGTTCCCTTCCATTGAACAGGACAGAGAAAAATCGTGGGTCTGCTGAAAATATGTTAACAGCTCTTTGAAATTTTCATGCTCTTCCAGTTCTGAAAGGTTATGCATCCTGATTCTATCATTCTGTTATTGATGGCCATACCCTGGCCCTAAATTCTGGAATTCATTCCCTAGACTCTGGAATTCCATCTATAACTCTCTCGGTCTTGCTCTCCTGCTTTCCTTATCCTAACTTTTTCCAAGTTTTGATTGCCTGTGCCAGAATCCGTTCATGTGGCTCAGTGTTCAATTCTGTCTTAGTCACAGTCCTGTTGAGTACCTCAAGAAAATTTACTAGGTCAAATACATTCTATGTTCTTGTGTTACTGACATTTGTACTGTGACATCGAAACAGGCCTGCTGAAAAATGTGATGAAACATGTACTGAAACACATTTGATATCTAAACACTGAAATATAGAATGAACCATGTTCTGAACACACATCCACACCCACATACACACATACATAAAATACATGCAATGTTGCATCATATAGACTTACAGTCAACATGCATTAAATGTAGATCAGCCCAGGATCAGGAGTAGGCCCTCTGACCCCTTGAGCCTGCTCCACCATTCTGTAAGATCATGCCTGATCTTTTCATGGACTCTGCTGCACTTACCCACCCTCTCACCATGACCCTTAATTCCTTTACTGTTCAAAATTCTATCTATCTTTGCCTTAAAAACATTCAACAAGGAAGCCTCAACTGCTTCACTAGACAGGGAATTCCACAGATTCACAACCCTTTGGGTGAACAAGTTCCTCCTTATCTCAATCCTAAACCTGCTCCCTGTTATTTTGAGGCTATGCCCCCTAGTTCTAGTTTCACCCACCAGTGGAAACAACCTCCCTGCTTCGATCTTATCGATTGCCCTCATAACTTTATACGTTTCTACAAGATCCCCCCCTCATTCTTCTCAATTCCAATGATTATAGTCGCAGTCTGCTCAGTCTCTCCTCATAAGCCAACCCTATCGACTCTGGAATCAACCTCGTGAACCTCCTCTGCACCCCCTCCAGTGTCAGTACATCCTTTCTCAAGTAAGGACCTATTGTCAGTTCGGTGTGTTCCTGGTGTAGTCCATTAAGCGTGCAACAGATGATTGTGAATTATGGCAGGACCTGTATGTGGTGCTGCCCTTCACTGGGAGTTTCCAGCCTTCACCTTCCATGCAGGAAGGCTAATGGTTGCTGTTAGGGACTGCTCCCATTGTTTTCCCAGACAGCGCTGAGTGTCTGCAGTAAAATTGCCAGCTGGTGAAGAGGGAGCTGACCTTCACCAACCTTTCATGTCCAACTGTAAAATCCAAAGACTGGTTAGAATGTGAAAGTTGCCACAATAAGGATTAGTTGTGACTATTGACATAGATTCTGATTGCTGTCAGATTCTAATTTTGTTATTACTTTGATTGTCTTTTTTAAAGTCATCTTTGGTTGGTTTCCAAAATGTTCCCAATCATCTGATCTGATGATAACCTTCAACAGACAATACTCCTTCTATTGCTTTTGTTACAATCCTTGATTTCCTTAGTCATAGATGGTGCATTTTTATTCAGAGTAATAAAGTACCTCGTTAACTGCCTGTTGCTGTTTATTATATTTTAGCCTATTACCCCAGTCCACTGTATCAACTCTGTCTTCATATATTTATAACTGCCTTTATTTAAGTTTGACAGGAAAGGTCTGAGATCCCACCTAAAAATATTAATGAATTTGACTGGGGAAACACATCTAATGACAAAGTACATTGTCCCGTCCTGCCAAGGATTGAAATTCAGGTCAGTCATATGTCCCTTCATGTACATTTGCCAGATTTTGAAATAATGCGCTTTCTATTCTTCTGCTTGGTTATCAATTATTGCTCATTTGGTAGCACTCTCACCCCTGAGTCAGATAATTGTTGAGGGACTTGAGCCTTTATTCTGGGCTGCTGCCAGTGCATTACTGGGACATTATTGCTCTGCCAGAGCTGCCATCTTTCAGATGAGATACACTCCCGGGAAGTGAAAGAACCTGTGGCACTATTCAAGGAGGTATAGGACAGCCCTTGCAACACTTACTCCTTGATTAATGGTTTTAGTAAAAACAGATAAACAGAAACAAAAAGAACATGTAAGTGTAATGTGCCTGTTTCAAATCCCCAAAACAGAACGCAGACATTCGCTGGTTCATTTTCTGAGGCAATGCTTTGACCAATCAGCGTTCACTTGGTGAAAAATCAGCACCCTTTACATTGAAACCCTACAGAGTGGAAACAGGCCATTTGGCCCGACAAGTCCACACCTTCTTTCATACAATATGAATGCTGCTTGTCCCTTTGAATTGGGATTCTTGCAAATTGGGGAGGCAATGGACTAGTGGTGTTATCACTAGAAAATTAATCCAGCAACTCAGATAATGTCCTGAGAGCCCAAGTTCAAATCCTGCCATGGCAGATGTGGGGTTTGCATTCAATAAAGAATCTGGAATTAAGGATCTCATAATGACCATGAAACCATTGTCAATTGTCAGGGGAAACTCATGTTTTTCAGAGAAGGAAGCTGCCATCCTTACCTGATGTGGCTCACATGTGACTCCAGAGCCACAGCAACATGGTTGATTCTTAACTGCCCTCTGGGCAATTAGGGATGTGCACTAAATGCTGGCTTAGCTAGAGATGCTCACATCCTGTGTGTGAATGAAAAAAACTATCCTAATGATTGCAAAGCAAAATGCGTCTTTTTCCAGCAATACTCATAAAATTAAATACCTGATCATTGTTTCCGGGATCTTCACCACAGACAGATTGACTGCAGCAATTTCCTGGCTTACAACTGTACTTCATTGTGAAGCCCCTGGAAACATGAAAGTTGCTATATAAATGCACAGACATTCTTTAAAAGAAGTAATGTAGATGAGGACAGACTATTAAAAACCAATTAAGAACCTGCTCGTCATTAATACCACTGCTCCAAGTCTAAGGAAGGAAGGAAAGAAATGTCCAAAGTAGTTGCTTGAGGACGGCTAACGAGAATATCGCCCAGAGGCAGATAGGGAGCACACAATGAAAAGTAAATCCTGAGCTCGCATTCAGGACACTGTTACATATAAAAAGGAAATTTAACACAAAGATGATTGCGAATAGATCATGCAGCTGTTTCCTTTGAATTGCAAATAACGTGTGACTGATTCCAGCCACGAAGCAGAACAATGCTTTTAAAGCAATCAGGAACTTCCAGAAACAGGTCAGATTGATTTGGAACCCTGCCAACCTTCAGTTTCAGTCAGCTCAGCTCTGAAATGTGAAGAAGCTATGGAAATGTGTCAGACACAGCCACAACACCAGACCCTGCCAACCTGGTCTGAGATCACTGTCTGGGTCCATGCAGTTCAATGACCTTCACCAGGGCTAAGTGCCACAATCTTTTCACACAAACGCACAAGCAGACACAAGAGCAGCAGGCAGCTTTATCGGGGCACCAGGCGGCCTGACAGAAAGGCTGCAGGCCTGCAGCATTGCTGTGGAGACCCCACTGTCTCCACGGACAGGTTGACAGCTGCCATGGAGAGTCAGGTGCAACACTTTCAGTGTATGCAGACAGACCTGCCACCCTCTTCTCTCAGGTCACTAAGTCCTGAGCGATGAGTGACCAGAGCTCTGACTGATATCTGTACACGTCCTCGACTGTGTTCTCACAACTCCTTGGACTGTTTATAGTGGACCCACAAGGCTAACCATGCTCAATCCTATGGACTGATATCAGAGGATATCCTTAACCTACAGTGGGAAGGCCGCCACTTGGTGGGCACCTCCCTGGCCTTCAGTGAGGACTACTCCTCTGAGACTTTGAGACTTGGCCATTTACTTGAAGTGGAATTGGTACATTGGTAGGCATGCCATTGGCACATGGTGAGAAGTGTGAAATTGACATAGCACATCCGCACAGCAGTGAGTTTCCGTCCATTAGATTACATTACAGTGTGGAAACAGGCCCTTTGGCCCAACAAGTCCACACTGACCCGCCGAAGCGCAACCCACCCATACCCCTACATTTACCCCTGACCTAACACTACGGGCAATTTAGCATGGCCAATTCACCTGACCTGCACATCTTTGGACTGTGGGAGGAAACCGGAGCACCCGGAGGAAACCCACCCAGACACGGGGAGAACGTGCAAACTCCACACAGTCAGTCGCCTGAGGTGGGAATTGAACCCGGGTCCTTAGCGCTGTGAGGCAGCAGTGCTAACCACTGTGCCACCGTGCCGCCCACCATGGATATAGATAGTAAAATGGTGATGCTGACAATGCACAATAATCTTGATCAGCATCACTCCATTCCCGAGTGAGATCGTTGTCTCAAAGGCTGGAACTCTGCTGGAAAAAACAACTTTTTCCTTCCAACGTTGAAAATGACCTCACTCAGCTTCTCATATCATTCTCTTCATTTCTTGCTACGTCATGCAGGGACATATAAGATTGTGCCCATTGTTTCCATTGGTTGTAATCTTCCAAAATTCTGGGAAGGTCCCCGTGGATTGGAAAATTGGAAACATAACACCACTATTCTAGAAAGCAGGGAAGCAGAAATCAGGAAACTATAGTCCAATTAGCCTAACAGCTGTCATTGGGAAAATGCCAGAATCCATTATTAAGGAATTAGTGGAGAGACATTTCAAAAATCATAGTGTAATCCGACAGATTGATTTGGACAAATTTATTTGAGTTCTTTGAGGATGTATAAGGCAGGGTAGATAAATAGGTGTCGGGATTTTTAAAAATATATCTGGATTTTCTCAAGGAATTTGATCAGGGCAAAATAAAAGGTTACTACTACAAATGAGAGCTCATAGTGTTGAACATGATAAATTAACATGGATGAAAGACTGGTTAGCTAACAGGAAACAGTCAGGCTCAAATGTCATTTTCAGGCTGGCAAACTAACGAATAAAGTGCCGCAGGGGCCAATACTGGGGTCATAACTATTTATAATCCATATTAATGACTGGGATGAAAGGACTGACTAACTGTATTGTAGCTAAAAATGTGTTGCTGGAAAAGCGCAGCAGGTCAGGCAGCATCCAAGGAACAGGAGAATCGACGTTTCGGGCATGAGCCCTTCTTCAGGAATGAGGAAAGTGTGCCAAGCAGGCTGAGATCAAAGGTAGGGAGGAGGGACTTGGGGGGGAGGGGCATTGGAAATGCGATAGGTGGGAGGACGTTAAGGTGAGGGTGATAAGCCGGAGTGGGGGTGGGGGCGGAGAGGTCTCCTTGGATGCTGCCTGACCTGCTGCGCTTTTCCAGCAACACATTTTCAGCTCTGGTCTCCAGCATCTGCAATCCTCACTTTCTCCTGACTGTATTGTAGCCAAATTTGTTGATGAAACAAAGATAGGTAGGAAAGCAAGTGTGAAAATGACACAGTGAGTCTGCAAAGGGATTTTGAAGTTAAATGATCTTGTGAAAATAAAATTTGGCAGCTAGCGTATTCCATGGAAAACATGAAGTTGTCCACTTTGTCAAGAAGACTAGAAATTCAGAACATTATTTCAATGGAGGGAGACTGCAGAATGCTGCAGTCCATAGGGATTGGCTGTTACTTTATAATTCTCTCATGGGAAATGCGCGTCGCCGGCTAGTTCAGCAGTTATTGCCTGTCCCTAGTTGCCCTTGAGAAGGTGGTGGTGAGCTGACTTCTTGAATCGCTGCAGTCTACTTGCTCTTGGTTGACCTACAATGCCCTTAGGCAGGGATGTCCAAGATTTTGAACCAGTGACAGTGAAGAAATGGCAATATAGTTCCAAGTCAGAATTGTGTGTGGCTTGGAGGGGAACTTGCAGGGGGTGGTGTTCCCCTAACACTGCTGTCCTTGTCCTTCTAGATAGTGGTGGCTGTGGATTTGGAAGAAGTAGACTAAGGAGCCATCGTGCATTTCTGCAGTGCAGCTTATAAATGGCACACACTGCTGCAACTAAAAGCTTGTGGTGGAGGGACTGCATGTTTATGGATGTGGTCCTAAACAAGGGCTGCTTTGTCCTGGATGATGTCAAACTTCTTGAGTGTTGTTGGAGCTGCACCCATCCATCTGAATTGTGATTTGTAGATGATGGACAGACTTTGAGGAGTCAGGAGATGAGTTATTCGCTGCAGCATTTCTAGCCTCTGACCTGCTGTTGTAGCCCTGTGTTTATGTGGCCAGTCCAGTTAGTTTCTGGTCAATGGTAACGCCTAGGATCTTGATAGTGGTGGGGGTGGGGGTGGGTGGGAAATGTCAAGGACGATGGCTAGATTTGCTCTTGCTGGAAATGATCATTGCCTGACATTTATGTGGCACAAATGTTACTTGCCACTTGTTAGCCCAAGCCTGGATATTGTCCAGATCTTGCTGTATTTGGACATGGACTTCTCTAGTTGCAGCGAGACTGGAACAAAGGATGAATGGACATCGTGCAACAATTGCCAGATAGGGATGTTCTCTCAGTGGTCAGGGACATTTGGTCTCAGATCTTCGGGTGACCGTCCTCCAAGGCAGACTTCAGGATATGCAACAATATAGAGTCACCGAGCAGAGGTGATGGCTAATTTTGGTACCCATGAGGATGGCCTCAACGAGGACCTTGGGTTCATGTCACACTACAATTAATCCCACTGTACTATACACACTCTTACACACAATCACACTCACACAGTCATTCAGACTCTCTCATGTACACGCTCTCTCTCTCTCAGACACGCACACACATTCCCCACACGCACACCCTCTCACAGGCATATACTGTACTCTATCATACTTGTGCACACATGCACACACACACATACTCATACACTGTCTCCCTCTCTCCCTTTCTCTCACTCACGCGCACGCGCACACACACGCACACTCTTTTTCTCTTTCTCTCTCTCTCTCTTTCTCTCCTCTCTCTCTCTTTCTCTCCTCTCTCTCTCCCTCACATGCATGCACACACACATATAAATCTATGGGGTGAATTTGCATTTGCAGATCTGTATTCGCAGGCACATTCTATTTTATTCAAAAAGCACACAATCTGTAGGCAGTCAGTCCATGTGGCATGTTATAAATTCCTACTTTGGAAATAGAACTGGTCTGACTCAAGGTTGGAATACAGTCAGATTCTAATACTGTATAGAACACAGAACGTTACAGTGCAGCACCAGCTCTTCGGTCCTCAATGTTGCACTGACCTGTGAAACCAATCTGAAACCCATCTAACCTACACAATTCCATTATCATCCATATGTTTATACAATGACCATCCCCACACCTTTAATGCATTGTCTGAGCTGAGTTGTCAACCTTTTTTAAATAAAACCTTAAGTTATTGCAGGAATGTGACTTGAAAGTAGTTCTGGGATTTACATATTAATGAATCAAAACCTGCATCCCCATTCTAAATGATGAAAGACTTAACAGCAATCTAGGTTTGTTCAATACATTACATCGGTTGCACGACACTTTGATCTTTTACTATAAATTCTGCGTCCTATGATCCTGCCCCACTAGCTAACTGATGAAGGAGCAGCACTCCGAAAACTTGTACTTTCAGATAAACCTATTGGGCTATAACCTGGTGTTGTGTGATTTTTAACACGAATCAAATTGTTAGCATGCAGCTACAGCAAGTGATTAGGAAGGTAGGTTGAACGCTGGCCTTTGTTGCAGAAAGGCCACAACCAGATTAGCCACAATAAGTTTATTGACTAGTGGAGCAGTCTTGAAGGGCCAATGGCTCATTGACTAGAGTCTCCTTGATTAGTATTGAATCAGCATGATATTGCATTGAGATAATCTGAAATACTTCATAAACATTGTGATGGTTCTTGCCTCTTTCAGGCAATGAGTGTGTCACTCCCCACTCTCTCCCCCTAAATCTTCTGTCCCTTGCCTGAAAACACTGCCCCCTACTTCGGGGGAAAGTTTCTTTCTCTCTATTCTGTTCCCCTCAGAACTTTGAAAAGCTCAGTCAGGATCCCACTCACCCTTCTCTGCTCGAAGCACGACCAGCCCAGCCCTTCTAGTCTCTCTTCAGAGTTGAAATGCTCCATCCGTGATTTTGGTGACTCTCCTATGCACCATTATCTTTCCTATAGGAACTACACACAGTTGCTGCTTAAATAACATTATATACAGCTCCATTACAGCATTCTTGCTCTTGTATTCAGTACCTTGGCTAATAAAGACAAGTAACCCATGTGCCTTAAAAACATAACTAGGAGTAGGATTAGGCAATTCAGCAACATGAGCCTGCTCTGGCACTTATTGCAATAATCTTAGGCCTCAACTCCACTTTCCTCCCTATCATTATTTAACCAGCTATTGTTTAAAATCTGTCGCTTTTTTTCCTAAACTTATTCAGTGTCCCAGTGCCCACTGCACTCTGGGGGAGTGAATTTCACAACCTTTTGGGAGAAGTAATTCCTCCTCAATCCTGTTTTAAACCTACCACCCCCTTAGCCTAAAACTATGACCTATTGTTCTAGATTACCCAACGAAAGGAAACCTCCTCTCTATATCTACTTTGCCAAGACCATTTAGTATCCTATGCACCTCCTGACCACCTTCTCTACCAGTGCTGTTATAGTCTGGTGCGGAATCCTTGAAGCAGCACTGAGAGAGAGGCAGCCAGCTCAGATGAAGTTTCTGTTTCCGTCTTAACATTGCATCAGGCTGATATTCTCTGAATTCGTAATCACCAGTGTTGCTTCTGTGTCCTTGACTTGTGGGTCAACACCCAGCCGCACAGGGAAAGCTGATAGGTTGACCTCTTGGCGCTGGTTTTGCTCTCTGCTGCTAACATGCTGGTGGGTGGCTGGAGGAGAGTGGGAATTAATTTGGAGAAAGTGAGGACTGCAGATGCTGGAGATCACAGTCAAAAAAGTGCGGCGCTGGAAAAGCACAGCCGGTCAGGCAGCATCCAAGGAGCAGGAGAGTCAAAATGTCATCATTCCTGATGAAGAGTTTATGCTCGAAGCGTCAACTCTCCTGCTGCCTGACCAGCTGTGCTTTTCCAGGGCCGCACGTTTTGACTCTGAGTGGGAATTAATTGTCCACTTAAGGGCCTCAATTATGTATTGTCAGCTTTGTTACATGTAAAACTTGCCATTTTAATGTCTATATTGACAGGAATAGAAACTAAATACTGTGTGATACTATGCTACATTCATTGGCCCACTGGCAGCTGGGTCAACTGATGCCAGCCCGGATGCTGGTAAACTTGCTGTGCGGGTAGAGGCAGGCTGGTGAGCTGGCTGTGTAAAGTCACAGAGTCACAGAGATGTACAGCACAGAAACAAACCCTTCGGTCCAACTTGTCCATGCTGACCAAATATCCGAACTCACCGAAACCCTAGTCCCACCTGCCAGCACCCAGCCCATAATCCTCCAAACTCTTCCCATTCATATACCCATCCAGATGCCTTTTAAAAGCTACAACTGTACCAGCATCCACCACTTCCTCTGGCAGCCCATTTCATACATGTACCACCCTCTGTGTGAAAAAGTTACCCCCTAGGTCTCTTTTATACCTTTCCCCTCTCACCCTAATCCTATGCCCTCTAGTTTTGGACTCCACAACCCCAGGGAAAAGACTTTGTCTATCTACCCTATCCATGCCCCTCATGATTTTATAAACCTCTATAAGGTCACCCCTCAGCCTCCGATGCTCCAGGGAAAACAGCCCCGGCCTATTCAACCTGTCCCTACAGCTCAAATCGTCCAACCCTGGCAACGTCCTTGTAAATCTTTTCTGAACCCTTTTAAGTTTCATAACATCCTTGCAATAGGAAGGAGACTAAAAATGCACGCAGTATTTTAAAAGTGGCCTAACCAATGTCCTGTACAGCTGCAACATGACCTCCCAACTCCTGTACTCAATACTCTGACCAATAAAGGAAAGCATACCAAATGCGTTCTTCACTATCCTATCTGTCTGTGACTCCACTTTGAAGGAGCTATGATCCTGCACTCCAAGGTCTCTTTGTTCAGCAACACTCTCTAGGACCTTCCCATTAAGTGCATAAGTCCTGCTAAGATTTGCTTTCCCAAAATGCAGCAGCTCACATTTATCTAAATTAAACTCCATCTGCCACTCCTCAGCCAATTGGCCCATCTGATCAAGATCCTGTTGTAATCTGAGGTAGCCTTCTTCAGTGTCCCCTACACCTCCAATTTTGGTGTCATCTGCAAACTTACTAACTATACCTCTTAGGGTCACATCCAAATCATTTATATAAATGATGAAAAGTAGTGGACCCAGCAACGATCCTTGTGGCACTCCACTGGTCACAGGCCTTCAGTC
>NC_057729.1:2595224-2602100 GCF_004010195.1 Chiloscyllium plagiosum | reverse complement strand
TAATTCTATTTGCCAAAACCATCTCATGTCCCCTTTTTGCCCTCCTGATTTCTCTCTTAAGTATACTCCTACTGCCTTTATACTCTTCTAGGAATTCACTCAATCTATCCTGTCTTTACCTGACATATACTTCCTTACATTTCTGAACCAAACCCTGAATTTATTTAGTCATCCAGCATTCCCTATACCTACCAGCCTTTCCTTTCACCCTGACAGGAATATACTTTCTCTGGATTCTTGTTATCTCATTTCTGAAGGCTTCTCATTTTCCAGCTGTTCTCTACCTGTGAACATCTGCCCTCAATCAGCTTTTGAAAATTCTTGCCTAATCCCATCAAAATTAGCCTTCCTCCAATTTAGAACTTTAGATCTGGTCTATAAACTTTCCATCACTATTTTAAGACTAGTAGAATTATGGTCGCTGGCCCCAAAGTGCTCCCCCACTGACACCTCAGTCACTTGCCCTGCCTTATTTCCCACGTGGAGGTCAAGTTTTGCACCTTCTCTAGTAGATACAGCCACAGATTGAATTAGAAAGTTTTCTTGTACAGACTTAAAAGATTCCTCTCCATCTAAACCCTTAACACTATGGCAGTCCCAGTCTATGTTTGGAAAGTTAAAATCCCCTACCATAACTACCCTATTATTCCTCCAGATAACTGAGATCTCCTTACAAATTTGTTTCTCAATTTCCCTCTGACTATTGGGGGTCTATAATACAATCCCAATAAGGTGATCATCCCTTTATTATTTCTCAGTTCAACCCAAATAACTTCCAGGAATATCCTCCCTCAGTACAGCTGTAATGTTATCCCTTATCAAAAATGCCACTCCCCCTCCTCTCTTGCCTCCCTTTCTATCCTTCCTGTAGCATTTGTATCCTGGAATATTAAGCTGCCTGTCCTGTCCATCTCTGAGCCATGTTTCTGTAATTGCTATGATATCCCAGTCCCATGTTCCTGACCATGCCCTGAGTTCATCTGTCTTCCCTGTTAGACCTCTCGCATTAAAATAAATGTAGTTTAATTTATCATTCCTACCTTGTTTTCTGCTTTGTCCCTGCCTGCCCTGACTGTTTGACTTGCCTTTGTTCTCAACTGTACCAGTCTCAGATTTTGATCTCTTTCCTCGCTATCTCTCTGGGTCCCCCCCCCCACCTTACTAGTTTAAATCCTCCCGAGCAGCTCTAGCAAATGTCCCTGCCAGTATATTAGTCCCCTTCCAATTTAGGTGCAATCGTCCTTCTTGTACAGGTCACTTCTACCCCAGAAGAGATTCCAATGATCCAAAACTGTGAATCCTTCTCCCATACACCAGCTCCTCAGCCATGCATTCATCTGCTCTACCTTCCTATTCCTGCCCTCACTAGCTTGTAGCACCAGGAGTAATCCAGATATTACTACCGTCGATGATCTTCTTTTTAAATTCCTGCCTAACTCTCTATATTCTTCCTTAAGAATCTCATCCTTGTTCCTTCCTATGTCTTTGGTTCCAATGTGTACAATGACCTCCTGCTGGTCCCTCTCCCCTTTGAGAACATTCTGCACCCTCTCTGAGACAGCTTTGATCCTGGCACCAGGGAGACAACATACCATTCTGATTTTTCGCTGCTCACCACAGAAACGTCTCTCTGTACCTCGGACTAGAGAGTCCTCTAACAGAATCAATCTCTTGGAACCCGACGTACCCCTCATTGCATTAGAGCCAGTCTCAATACTAGAAGCTTGGCTGTTCGTGCTATGTTCCCTTGAGAATTCATCACCCCCTACATTTTCCAAAACAGCATTCTTGTTTGAAATGGGGATAGCCACAGAAGACTCCTGCACTACCTGCCTAACTCTCTTACCTTTCCTGGAGTTAGCCCATCTATGTGACTGTATCTGTGACTTTTCCTCCTTCCTATAACTGCCATCCATCACATCCCCTTGCTCTTGCAAATTCCTCATTGCCTCTAACTGTCTTTCCAACCGATCCATTCGGTCTGATAGGATTCGCAACCAACGGCATTTATTGCCGATATAATCCTCAGTAATCCATAACCTGTAAACTCTCTCTAAACTCCCACATCCGACAAGAAGAGCATATCACTCTACTAAAGGCTATTTTTGCTTCTTTCAATCTACAGACCCAGAAAATAGCACTGTCTTATTGCTCTACAAAACACTGCTCCAGGCTAACTTAATACTTATGGCTTATATTTTTAAATTTAATCAAGAGACCTAGCTCAATAAAACATATAATCAAGAAAGAACCCACTCTTGTCACTACTGCAAACTTATTGTAAGGCCACACTTAAAACTATTCACTTATCTGTTTCTGTGCTGTGATCTCTCCCAAACTGGTTCCTCCAAGGTCTGTTGTGAATTTCACTGTTTGTTAATTTTCCCAAACGCACTCCGATGTCCAGCCATACATGAATTCAAACACTGTGCTGTCAGGGAGCAGTGTGGATTTCTTTCTCTTTCTTTCTCTCTCCCTCTCCTGCATTGCCAGACCATGTGCTGCCTTTGTCTGTTCCTCTCCCTTTTAAAACTGCTGTTGTTTTGACTTTTTTTCCCCAAAGTTCCAAAACAATGTAACAGCATATGAAACAGTAATTGCTGCTCCTGGGATTTGAGGAAATCACCTCCAACACCTAAAACACCTCAATAACTTCTGTAAGCGTTGGAATTTCACATGATAATGAAAACATTAATGCAATAAGTCACTATTGCCTCCAATGTCCTGGAACAGATACAAATAAAACCAAAACTGGGTTCATGAATCTGCTCTGAGGTGAAGGATTTTGCTCTCTATATCAACTGATAGAGAGCACCCCTGACACTGCTGCACTCCCTCAGTACTGTACTGGAGAGCTTAGATCTTTAGCCGCAGTCTCTGACGGAAACCCACAATATTCTGACTCATAGAGTCCTCACAGTGCAGAAGCAGCCTATTCAGCCTGATTCATGTCCACACCAACCCCTTGACGGGCACTCCACCCAGACCCCTTCCCCTGTAATCCTGAGTTCCCCATGACTAACCTATACATCCCTGAGCACTATGGATAATTTAGCATGGCCAGTCCAGCTAACCTGCACATCTTTTGACTGTTGGAACAACAGCCAGAGGAAACTCATGCAGACAAGGGGATGACATATAAACTCCATACAGACAGTCGCTGAGGGTGGAATCAAAGCCAGGTCCCTGGCGCTGTGAGACGGCAGTGCTAACCACTGAACCACCATGGCTCAAGTAAGCAGCTTACCGTTGTTGTGGTTCTGTTCGCCGAGCTGGAAGTTTTTGTTGCAAACGTTTCGTCCCCTGGCTAGGCGACATCATCAGTGCTTGGGAGCCTCCTGCGAAGCGCTTCTTTGATGTTTCCTCTGGTGTTTATAGTGGTCTGTCCCTGCCGCTTCCTGTTGTCAGTTTCAGCTGTCCGCTGTCGTGGTTGGTATATTGGGTACCCAGCACTGATGATGTCGCCTAGCCAGGGGACGAAACGTTTGCAACAAAAACTTCCAGCTCGGCGAACAGAACCACAACAACGAGCACCCGAGCTACAAATCTTCGCACAAACTTTAAGCAGCTTACCACTTGCGCATGGTGAAGGGGCCCAGGACAGATCTCTCACCCATATCCAGTTAGTAATTAGGTGGTCTGTAACATAAGAGAATACATGTAGTTGGCTGTAAGCATTGCCTCTTCATTAACTTGTCTTCCAGATCCAATCCATGAGGCAGAAGGGGAGCCACAGGGATTCCCATCATCCCCTCACAGAGCTGTCATTTGGCCAGCAACCTCAGTTGGCTGCACTCCAGTAAAGTGTATCAGAGCAAAACTGAAGGTTTCAGCAAAAATTGCAGAGGAAAATAAAAAACATTTTAAGCTGCTCAATGCCCCGAAGGAGAAATATGAGATCTCTATGACAGAGCAATAAGGCAAGTGCTGCACTCGAATGGCTCTTGTCCCGTCATAAATATCATTCTCCCGTCATGTGCACTAGGACTAGGGGGAAAATCCCTCATTTGAGCTTGTGAAAGGAACATGTGGGACCAGAATGGCATTAACATTGGGTTAAAATGAGGCTCCTGACTGTGAAAGTCCAACATGGCTCCTCGGCAAACTGAGAAGAGGCAGACCATTGGAAGGCTGGTGCTGGGTTACATGGGGTGGCCTTTTCAGTCAGTGTGCCAGCCACCCCAGCTCCATCGCACAGAGCTGGAATCATGGGGAGTTTAGGGCCAACCTCCTCTCATGAAGGCATGTAAATCAGAGCTCAGTAACTGCCTGCCCTCGACATCATGAAACCTAACCTTCAGCTTACCATCCCTTCACACTTCTCCACCTTCATCCATGCCAATTGTCAGCAGCAAAACACCGGCCTGCTCTCGGTCCCATTCATTCACCACCTCAGCCTTTCAACATCTCAGTTTGGCGTTCAGGGATACTGATAACCTTCATGCTTCAGCCAGATTGCTTTGACCACGAAGACACACTCATGTCATGCATCCACACAGGTTGCGTCTTATTGTCGTTAGCTTACTTTCTTACCACATATTCACATGGCACTTACTTGGATGCTATTAGCCTTTGTGTCTTACATTAAGAGGCAGACAATTTGTCACGACATGGAGCTCAGAATGGGGGCTGGAAATGTCTCTGAGCAGCACTTTACTGTATTAGTTTCACACATGTAATCAGCTTCCACTACAAAACACGCTGCACGTGCAGCAAGCAAATGGCCATGTGTGAAAGTCAAAGGGAAGTGGTCCTTGGTGAAAGGAGGTCTACAGTCAGTCACGATTTATCATTACAGTCAGCCGTAAGACCATAAGACATTGGAGTAGAAGTTGGCCCTTCAAGTCTGTTCCACCAATCAATGAGCAGAAATTGGCCCTTTGGGTCTGTTCCACCAATCGATGAACAGAAGTTGTTCCTTCAGGTCTGTTCCACCAATCGATGGGCAGAAATTGGCCCTTTGAATCTGTTCCACCAATCGATGAGCAGAAGTTAGCTCTTCGAGTCTATTCCACCAATCAATTTTATCATGGCTGATTTGCAAACCATCAACTCCACTTTCATACCTTTCCCCATAAGCTTTCATTCCCATTATGATTAAAAATCTGTCTGTCTCAGTCTTGAATATACTTAATAACCCAAACTCAACAGCTCTGTGTGGTGTTGAATTCCAAGTTTCCCAACTGTCTGAGAGATGAAGTTTCTCCTCATCTCTGTCTTAAAATGGGTGGCCCCTTATTCAGACATTATACCTTGGTCCTAGATTTTTTCACAAGGGAAAACAGCCTCTCCACATCTACCTTGTTGAGTCCCTAAGAATCTTATATGTTTTAATAATCACATCTCATTCTTCGATATTCCAATGAGGCTCATTGTCCTCAATTTCTTTTCATAAAATCCGTTCTCAGGATCAGCCTCATGAATTTTCTCAATACTGTCTGCAATGCCAGTATATATCTCCTTAGATAAGGGGTCCAAAACTGTTTGCAGCCTTCCAGCTGTGTTCTCGATAATAGGTAAAAATAATGACTGCAGATGTTGGAAATCAGAGTCTAGATTAGAGTGGTGCTGGAAAAGCACAGCAGTTCAGGCAGCATCCGAGGAGCAGTAAAATCGACGTTTCGGGAAGAAGCCCTTCATCAGGAATACAGGCAGAGTGCCTGAAGGGTGGAGAGATAAATGAGAGGAGGGTGGGGGTTGGGAGAAAGTAGCATGGAGTACAATAGGTGAGTGGGGGAGGGGATGAAGGTGATAGGTCAGGGGGGATAGGTGGAAAAGAAGATAGGCAGGTAGGACAAGTCATGGGGACAGTGCTGAGCTGGAAGTTAGGAACTAGGGTGAGGTGGGGGAAGGGAAAATGAGGAAACTGTTGAAGTCCACATTGATGCCCTGGGGTTGAAGTGTTCCGAGGCAGAAGATGAGGCGTTCTTCCTCCAGGCGTCTGGTGGTGAGGGAGTGGCGGTGAAGGAGGCCCAGGACCTCCATGTCCTTGGCAGAGTGGGAAGGGGTTCTAGATAATGCCTTGCGTAGTTTTAGTATGGCCTCACTAATTTTACATTTTAAACCTTATGAAAGGAAGGACAAAATTCTATGTGCCTTCCCTACATTCTACGTTCAAGGAAATCAGCAATTTCATTCCATGAAGTTAGCCAGGACCTGTCTGATGGTTGGACCAGCAGAATTCTGGGATCGGTGTCCTTGCAGTCTGGGGTTTGGACAGCGGTCAGTTTTCCGATCAAGTCGAATCAGTCTCGGAGCTCACAGCCTGAGCACGGTGTATAAATCAGTCTGGGAGCTCCATGTCTGGGCACTCTGGATAGATCAGTCTGGGAGCGCCATTTCTGGGTTTTCTGGATAAATCAATCTGGGAATTCCATGTCAGGGCACTGTGGATAAATCAGTTTGGGAGCTCCATGTCTGTTCACTGTGGGTAAATTAGTCTGAGAGCTCAATGTCTGGGCACTGTGGGTAAATCAGTCTGGGAGCTCAATGTCTGGGCACTGTGGGTAAATCAGTCTGGGAGCTCCATGTCTGGGCTCTGTGGATAAATTAGTCTGAGAGCTCCATGTCTGGGTGCTGTGGATAAATCAGTCTGGTAGGGCCATGTCTGGGCACTGTGGGTAAATGAGTCTGGGAGCTCCACGTCTGGGCACTGTCGATAAATCAGTCTGGAAGCTCCATGTCTGGGCACTGTGGATAAATCAGTCTGGGAGCTCCATGTATGGGCAAGATGCCCTCCAACGCATCTCGTCCACATCCCATACCTCTGCCCTCAGACCCCACCCCTCCAACCGTAACAAGGAAAAGACCGCAATTTCCCTTCCCACATGGTTAAAGATGCCCTCCAACGCATCTTGTCCACATCCCGCACCTCCG
>NC_057729.1:2561293-2594724 GCF_004010195.1 Chiloscyllium plagiosum | reverse complement strand
CCAATCCCTGTATTGACTGCTGTTGACATGCTTGAATTACGTTAAGCAGCCTCCTAATATTATTGGAGGATCTGCAACCCTTTATGAAGCCCGTCTGATCCTCTTTAATAATAGAGGGTAACACAGTCTCCAGCCTTAACGCAAAAGTCTTAGAGAGGATTTTAAAGTCCACATTTAAGAGCGAGCTGGGCCTGTATGAAACACAGTCTTCCGGGTCCTTCCATTTTTTAAGGATAAGTGAAATATTGGCCTCTCTCCAAGATGGTGGGAGACAGTCATGACTGTATGAATCATTAAACATATTGAGCATCGGGCCTGACAGTATACTTACAAATTCTTTACAGAATTCACTGGGAAGTCCGTTAGGACCGGACGCCTTTCCACTCTGAAGCTGCCTCACAGCTTCCTGCACTTCTTGCTCTGATAATGGGGCATTGAGAAAGGACTGTTGTTCAGGAGTCACACCCGGGAGCTACAGATCCCTAAAAAAAATTCCTGTTTTTGCCTGCCCCTCCTCACAAACCTTGGATTGATATAACTTAGAGTAAAATCTCTGGAACGCTACATTAATCTTTTTAGAATCACATGTAAGGTTCCCAGAACCTTCCCTAATCGCCATAATGGCTTGTGGGGCACTCCTTTTTATGGCGAGACACACCAAGTATCTGCCTGGCTTGCCATCATGCTCATATAACCTTTGATTTGCAAAAGCCAGCTACTTCTTTGCCGTCTGCGTGAGCACAGAATTTAATGCAAATCGCAGCACTGTAATCCTTTGTAGCTTGACCAACGAGGGCCTGTCAAAATAGGCCTTCTCGGCTGCCTTCAACCGTGCTTCAAGGAGACATTGCTGCCTCATCCTTCTGCCACTTCCTACTGGTGGAATATGAAATAACTAAACCCCTGGCATAGGCTTTGGCAGTTTCCCAAAGGACGGATGAGCTACCAACCGAGCCTAAGTTGATGTCTAGGAATGCCCGAAAGTCCCGAGAGAAATACTCCACAAACCTATTATCCTTGACGATAAAGGGATCCATTCACCTGTACCTCGAACCCACCGTAACATCCTTAGTCTTAACCATAAGGTACACTGGACCATGATCGGAGATGGTAATATTACCAATCGTACAAGATGCCACCAAATCCAGGGTTACTGCAGGGGTCAGAAAAAAATCAATCCCAGTGTGACATCTATGTGGATTGGAGAAAAACATAAAATCTCTACCTGTAGGGTGGAGATGCCTCCATATGTCCATCAACCCTAACTCCCCACATAGACCCACATACAGAGGACATTGAGAGATCTTCGGGCAACCTGTCTACCATGGGATCCAAGAGACAGTTAAAATCTCCCTATATAATGATGTGCCGGGACTCAAGACTTATCAGTTTAGAAAAAGCGTCTACTAAAAATTTAAGGGGATGAGCTGGAGGGCAATAAACATTTAAAACACCATATTCTTCCCCATTTATCAAGGCTTTAAGAATTACAAACCTCCTGTGCATGTTTTAACACACTCTATGGGAGATTCTTCCTCACAATATAGCCACTCCCCTACCTCTGGTATTAAATGATGAAAAATAAACTCGGTCAACGCCATTCTGCTTTAATTTCAGATCCTCCTTGTCATCTAAGTTTGTCTCCTATAACAAAGCAATATTCACTTTCTCCTTTCTAAGACTCAAGAGTACCTTCTTCCTCTTAATTGGTGAGTGACTTCCCTTGATATTCCTGGTACACCATTTAATCAAGTCATTCGCCACAACCTTCTGTAATAACATTTAAATTCCAGAGAGGAGGAACCCAAACTACGAACCACTGCACCTTAGTGTCATATGATCCACCAAATATAAAAACTACATAAACTAAAACCACTACATTTAACAAACCTACAAACTATTGAAAATTAAAAACAACAAAAACCTAAAAAACAAACCAACATTTAAAGTGCCAACAGCGCTGAGTAGGGGAATTCACCCCCTGCCCAGAGGGGGCAACTACCCATCCCAAACTGCCCATAAGTAGGCACCTAACCATCCCAACCACCTTCACTTCTCCCAGCTAGAGCCGCATCGCAAACACAACCAGAAAAGAGTAAATACCCCATAGAATATCGATATGAATAAAAAAAATTCTTTTAAAAAAAGAGGGGAATAAATACCCCACCCATCCTTTGGTATATCTTAACTTAGAAATTGAAAATGTACATCTCAACCGCCACCAATTATTATCAATAAAGGAAAAAGAAAAGAAAAATAAAGCTCCAACCGGACTTCCTCTATTTCTTTACGAAATGTTAAAGACATACCCAAACAACATTATTTATACATACTAAAATTGTTCAAATTAGGTTCATTTGTCTACAAAGTTTCTTGCCTTCTCTGACATGTCAAAGAGATGTATGGATCCATCTAAGGTGATCTGAAGCACCGCAGGATACCTCAGGAAGTACTGAATTCCAAGCTCCCTCAGTCTTCTCTTGACACCGTCGTAAGATTTTCGTTTCTGGATCACCATTGCTGAGAAGTCCAGAAAGAACATGATCTTAGAGCCCTCGTAAATTAGGGCCTTTGGATCCTTCTCCTGGAGTCTGGAAGCCTCCATGACTCTCTCCTTACCCTGGTAATGATGGAACCGCACCAGGAGAGGATGAGGATGTTGACCCAGACCCGATCTCCATGCTGCGACCCGGGAGCTGAACCAGCCATTCAGTCTCCTGAGAGTTTGCTAATTGAAAATCAGGGGAGCGTCCGTATAGGGTATAGCAAACGGGGGAGAATATTCATCTTAATAAGCGCTATCCAACCCAACCACGAGACTGGAAGTACCTCCCATCTTTGAAGATCTTGTTTAATTTTTTTCATACTATTGGATGAAATTGGCTTTCAACAGCTGATCCAGAACTGGAGTAATGGATATGCCCAAATACACAGAACCCCCCATAACCACCTAAACAGTAATCTATAGTTGCCTTCAAGCTCTAGCTCCTTTATAAGACCACCCTAGGCATAGCCTCGGATTCCACAAAATTAATCTTGTACCCTGAAAAAGCGCCAAATGCTCGAATGCATTGTGTCAGGCGAGGTACTGAAACTGCTGGATTTGTCACCAAAATTAGGATACTGTCCATGTACAACGAGATCTTATATAATTTTGACCCCACTTCTGGTGCTGTTATATTGGGATCCCCATGAATGGCCTCTGCCAATGGTTCAATCACCAACGTAAAAAGTAATGGTGAAAGGGGACAGCCCTGCCGGCTGCCCCTAGAAGTATTTAAATTGCTTGATCGTACCCCTTGGTGATGACCGCAGCGAGAGGGCCACCGTAGACAACCTTTACCCATCTTATAAAGGGTCAGGCTGGGGGCGGTAAGGTCAGGCTGGGTGCGGTGAGGGTCCGACTCAAACCAAACCGCTCCAGAGTATAGAAAAGGTACGGCCACTCAATTTGGTCAAATGCCTTCTCGGCATCTAGAGAAATCACCAATCCCTGTATTGACTGTTATTGACATGCTTGAATTACGTTAAGCAGCCTCCTAACATTATTGGAGGATCTGCGACCCTTTACGAAGCCCGTCTGATCCTCTTTAATAGTAGAAGGTAACACAGTCTCCAGCCTTAACGCAAAAGTCTTAGAGAGGATTTTAAAGTCCACATTTAAGAGCGAGATGGACCTGTTCGGAGCACAGTCTTCCGGGTCCTTCCATTTTTTAAGGATAAGTAAAATATTGGCCCCTCTTAGAGATGGTGGGAGACAACCATGACTGTATGAATCATTAAACATATTGAGCATCGGGCCTGAAAGTATACTTACAAATTCCTTATTGAATTTACTGGAGAGTCCGTCAGGACTGGACGCCTTTCCACTCTGAAGCTGCCTCACAACTTCCTGCACTTCTTGCTCTGATAATGGGGCATTGAGAAAGGACCGTTGTCGGGACTCACACCCGGGAGCTTCAGATTCTTTAAAAAAGATTTCTTTTTGGCCTGTCCCTCCTCACAAACCTCGGATTGGTATATCTTAGAGTAAAATCTCTGGAACGCTACATTAATCTTTTTAGAATCACGTTAGGATCATAGACCCTTCCCTAATCGCCGTAATGGCTTATGGGGCACTCCTTTTTATGGCGAGACACACCAAGTATTTGCCTGGCTTGTCATCATGCTTATATAACCTTTGATTTGCAAAAGCCAGCTCTTTCTTTGCCATCCGCAAGAGCATGGAATTTAATGCAGACCGTAGCAGTGTTATCCTCTATAATTTGACCAACAAGGGCCTGTCATAGTAGGCCTTCTCAGCTCCCTTCAACCATGCTTCAAGGAGACATTGCTGCCTCATCCTTCTGCCACTTCCTACTGGTGGAATATGAAATAACTAACCCCCTGGCATAGGCTTTGGCAGTTTCCCAAAGGGTGGATGAGCTACCAACCGATCTTAAGTTGATATCTAGGAATGCCCGAAAGTCCCGAGAGAAATACTCCACAAACCTATTATCCTTGACGATAAAGAGATCCATTCACCAGTACCTTGAACCCACTGTAACATCCTTAATCTTAACCATAAGGTACACTAGAGCATGATCAGAGATAGTAATATTACCAATCGTACAAAATGCCACCAAATCCAGGGTTACCGCAGGGGTCAGAAAAAAATTAATCCTGGTGTGACATCTATGTGGATTGGAGAAAAACATAAAATCTCTACCTGTAGGGTGAAGACGCATCCATATGTCCATCAACCCTAACTCCCCACATAGACCCAAATACAGAGGGTATTGAGAGATCTTCGGGCAACATGTCTACTGTGGGATCCATGAGACAGTTAAAATCTCCCTCTATGGTGATGTGCTGGGACTTGAAAGTTATCAGTTTAGAAAAAGCATCTACCAAAAGTTTAAGATGAGCTGGAGGGCAATAAACATTCAAAACACCATATTCTTCCCCATTTATCAAGGCTTTAAGAATTACAAATCTCCCATGTGTGTCTTTAACACACTCTATCAGCTTAAATGGGAGATTCTTCCTCACCAATATAGCCACTCCCCTACCTCTGGTATTAAATGATGAAAAGGCTTTAAGAATTACAAACCTCCCGTGTGTGTCTTTAACACACACTCTATCAGCTTAAATGGGAGATTCTTCCTCACCAATATAGCCACTCCCCTACCTCTGGTATTAAATGATGAAAAATAAACTCAGTCAAAGCCATTCTGCTTTAATTTCAGATCCTCCTGGAGTAATGGATATGCCCAAATACACAACCCCCCCCCGTAAACGGGAATCTATAGTTGGGTGGGTTAAAGGTTCGTCCCATTTATGCTGTGATGCAGAGCTGTGCAGTGCGACCTTCTTAGATCGCCGCCATGTTGGATCCCCCGTCTGACCATTTTAACTTAGTGCCAATCTCCTGGCCTTTTCCCAGAATCCTGCATATTGTTTCTACTTAAAAAGTCATACCATTCCGTCTTGAATGCCTTGATTGACCCTCCCTCTATCACACTTCCAGGCAGGGCATTCAATACCCTAGCTATCACGACATGAAAAAAGATTTTTCTCATCTCAAATTTGCTCTTTTTGTTTGCAAAAGACTTTAAATCTGTGCCCTTTGGTTCTTGATCTGTTTCCAAGTGAGGATAGTTTCTCCCTATCTACTCTGCCCAGAAGCCTTATGATTTTGAAAACTTCTAAGCTTATTTAATACCTCCTCCTTACAAACTTCAAAACTTTTCTCCTCTGTCACCAGTGCCAAGACACCATCTGTTTCATCACAGGTGAAGACAAATATACAGTATTCATTTAACATCTGAGCCCCACCCTTTACCTCTAATTATAAATGCCCTTTTTCGGTTCTAATTGGCCTTACTTCTCCTTTTATTGTCCTTTTATTATTGTTATGGCAGTAGATGCTTAGGGATTTCCTTTTATGTTAGCTGCCAGTCTTTCTCATCATCCCTTTATGCTTCTCGTATTTGCTATCTCACCTCCCTTCTGTACCTTTTGTGTTCAGCTTGATTCTCAACTATATATACAACTGGAACCCTGTTATAATCATGACTTTTGTTCATTTCTCCTTCCCTTGTCACTCTCTTTGGATAAATATCCAATGCTGTTTCGAACGTCACAATTTAATCTGCCTCAAGCGCAGTCCTAGGGGCTGTGTTTTCCAGATCCTAAAGGTAAAGTCAGCATAGTCTTACCAGACCATATGGCTGCCATTTCATTAGAGAGTGATGACTGATGGTGGTTCAACCTGGGGGAGAGGTTGAGAAGGAGGCTCATTCATGGTAACCTCAGCCGGTTCAGGAATTGAACCTATGCTGTTGGCATCACCTTGAACTGCAAGCCAGCTATCAAGCCAACTGAACTAACCAAGTGTAATGACCACAACAATTCACCTTTGCTAGGTGTGACTCCAGCAAGTGGAGAATATTCTCCACCATTTCTCACTGGCTTCCATTCTGCTTGGACTACTTGATGGCGTACTTAGACTTTGTTGCCTTGATGTCTTTCACTTCATCTCTGAACTCTTTGTCTTTGTTTGGACCAAAGCAGTTTAAACATTTGGTAGGAGTGGCTGCTCAAATCAGAGTTTGATGTACTAACAGACAGAGTGTAAGACATAAATTGAATGAACCAGAGCCTCAACTATTGTTGAGACAAAGAGGCTATTACTGAGAGATGTCTGAAAGTTGGTCATGATTGGAGTTAATTATTTAGGGTTATAGTGTTTTTGGAAAGCATGGAGAAACTGGATGAGAAGGCCTTACTGAATGAGGATTCTGGAGCTTTTATACTTTTCCTAAGGCACAGCCAGCAACACATGAACAATTTGTGCTCAAAATTGCACTAGTTTTGAGATGTGATTCCTACAGTTTCTTCACAAATATAATTGTAAATCGCCAACCATTCCATTTTAAAGCTGTTTTTTTTCTTTGAAAATATTGCTTGATTTGATTTAGGGTGATATTTGGTGTAGTTTTAGTAATATGCTGGATGACGATTCTATTACAAAAAAGAAACATTTTCTGGATGTAGGTTTGCTCGCTGAGCTGGAAGGTTCATTTCCAGACGTTTCGTCACCCTACTAGGTAACATCTTCAGTGGGCCTCCAGGCCAAGCACTGCTGATGGTTCCTGCTTTCTATTTATACGTTTGGTTTTTTTTGGGTTGGTGATATCATTTCCGGTGGTGATGTCATTTCCTGTTCTTTTTCGAGGGGGCGGTAGATGGGGTCTAACTCGATATGTTTGGTGATAGATACATGCTTCTAGGAATTCTCGTGCATGTCTCTGGTTTATCCTAGAATTGTCCCAGTCGGAGTGGTGTCCTTCCTTATCCACACGTAAAGATATTACTGAGAGAGGGTCATGTCATTTTCTAGCTAGTTGATGTTCATGTATTCTGGTGGCTAGTTCTTCTCAAGATCTTCTCAAAACTCACTAAGAAACATTTTCTTCAGAATGACTATTCCATCACCTGTAAATTCACCAAATTTTGATTTTAAAATCTGGAAATTACTTTAATTTATATTTGGTGTAAAATAGACAGTTTCTGAGTAAATTTTGAACAAAGTGACATTCATTAGTTTTAAATCTTTTGAAACAATCAACTTAATTTAAAAACCTCCTCAAAGACCCTCAAATGGATGCAAGCTGTAGGTACGTCCAGTGGGGATTACTTCAGTCTGAATGGCCAGTTTTCTGAGTGGGCCAGCTTTAGTTTTTTGAACTCGCACAAAAGATCATAGGCTCAATTTGAGCTGTGTATATGTGCACTTGAAATTATTATTGCAGTGGTTTGGACATTTTGAGGGAATTATTTTGAAAAAAGAACACCAGCTAAGCTGACACTTTAGGCTATTAGTGGAAATTACTAAGTAGCTCTGAGATTAAAGAGCCTTGTGACAAATAAAGTTATTTTAGTTGGACATTTTCATTTTCATCTGTATTGGGAGGAGCAGAATAGCATAAGATAGAAAGTAAAAATTTTTGTGATAGAGTTTGTAGTTTTTGTATATATTCAAGATAATATCCTTGAATGTGGTGATCTAAATTCAAAAGTTGGGAGCCCATAGTGGGTTTGGAAATGAGTTAAGAGGAAGACTTAGTTAATCTAACAATGTAGTAATTTATCTCATGACCATATTATAACTGAATTCTATATCCTCCCCCTCCTACTCTGCCAAGGACATGCAAGTCCTGGGCCACCTCCACCACCAAACTCTAGCCACCCAATGGCTGGAGGAAGAACGCCTCAACTTCCACCTTGGGACCTTTCAACCACACAGGATCAATGTAGATTTCACCAGTTTCTTCATTTCCCCTCCACCTACCTTATCCCACAGTCAACCTTCCAAGTCAGCACTGTCCTCTTGAACCTTCCTAGTTTTCCATCTTCCTTCCCACCTATCTATTCCACCCTCCTTTATGACCTATTACCATCACCCCCAACTTTATTTAGCTCTTGCATTCCCAGCTACTTTTCCCCTACCATTTATGTCTCAGCCCCGTTGACCACCCCCTCATTCCTGATGAAGAGCTTATGCTCGAAACGTCCACTCTCCTGCACCTCAGATGCTGCCTGACCGGCTGTGCTTTTCCAGCACCACATTTTTCGACACTGAATTCTATATCTGTTGCTTTTACCATCTTCCTTTCCTAACTGAAGGTTTAAGATGTTTGTTAAGTGAAATTTAATGAGATAAAAAATACTGACGACTGCATGTTGATTAGAACTGTGACTGAACACAGTTACAGCTTAACAGTGCAAGGTGTTCAAAAATAATTCAGGACCTGAATATACTCCTAAGGGTCAACAGCTCTGCTTAATGAATAACAGCAAAGGTCACTAAAAGAGGTGAGAGAGAAAAGTATCCAAAAGTACAAAGAATGGTGTAAATCCAAGGGACTGGGAGAGATATTAAAATACAGCAAAGGAGCACATAGGAAGAGTTGCTTCTGGCTGGCAGCATATCAGAATACACGAGGATAAGCATCATCTCCACATGCTCAAGGAAAAGGGGGAAAGAAATCAGAAATTGGGGACAATTTCACACATTAATACAGTCTACAAAATTAGATTAGATTAGATTACTTACAGTGTGGAAACAGTCCCTTCGGCCCAACAAGTCCACACCGCCCACCGACACCCACCCATACCCCTACATTTACCCCTTACCTAACACTACGGGCAATTTAGCATGGCCAATTCACCTGGCCCTGCACATCTTTGGACTGTGGGAGGAAACCGGAGCACCCGGAGAAAACCCACACAGACACGGGGAGAATGTGCAAACTCCACACAGAGAGTCGCCTGAGGCGGGAATTGAACCCGGATCTCTGGCGCTGTGAGGCAGCAGTGCTAGCAGTGCTAACCACTGTGCCACCGTGCCGCCCACAAATTCTGTCCAAGGTCCTTGCCAATTGGATCAAGTCTGCTCTGGAGCTGCTAATCCACTCTGATCAGATTTGTGCTAAACCCAGAATGCTGTTCTTTGATTTTTTTTTGTTTCTTTATTCTATCATGGGATGTGGACATCATGCAAGACTATGGAAAGACCATAATTCCTAATTGTATTTGCATTGAGTGATAATGTTACACATTATTTCAGAGGGAGTTAAGAGTCAACCACATTGCTATGTGTCTGTAGCCACTTATGGGCTAGATGACATATTTCTTTGAAGACAATCAATAATAGTTTCATGGTTACCATGACTTAGACTAGTTTTCAATTCTAGACTTGATAATTGAACTTAAATTCCATCAGCTGTCATCCTGGGATTTGAATGCCTGATCTCAGAGCAGGCTTCTTGATTACTGGTCCATTGGCTTTAGCACTATACTCACATCTCCCCTGATAGCCTTATGCTACTCAGGGGTGTGATTATCTCATTTATGTGCAGAATGGAACAGAACCAACACCATCAGCCTGGTTAAATAAAATGCCTTTATCTAATCTAAAAAAAAATCACACACCTTCACGAAGGATGTGCTTTCCAAAATGGGCTTTGGGGAGGGAATCTCCAATTGGACTTAACTGCTCTATACAAATATTAATTATGACATGTTTTAATTAATGGATGGGCACTGGAACATTTTCCAATCAAATCTGGAGGAGATAGGCAGATCTGTTCTCTCTCCATTGTCATAATCATGCATTGTATCAAATCTTTTTCTGAGTCAGTTAGAAGGATGCAGGCATGAGAAGGCTGACAAATCTAGGCTGTGGACATCCTCAGGTCAAAGTCTCCCTGCATATGGACAACATCGCTGTATTTTGCTCGTATCCACTTCTCTGTGTGTAAACTGATGAACAAAGATCAGTTCAATCAGGTCTCATGAGTCAAATCAATCACAGCAACAGTGAGGTTGTGCTTTTTGGGAAGTGGGCAAACTGATCACTACCAGATTAGAATACCTAAGTAGACCTGAGAAATGGTTTAAAGGGATAAAAGGCATGTACCAAAAGCTGGAGGAGCTTATAGTCATGGTCAAACAAACCCTGGGCTTATGGGAATGACCTACCTCTTCATTGTGTGTAAAATCTGAAAGCATAAAAGGCATTCTTGCTATTGCTATACCTGAGCAGATCCAGGCCACACCCAACTACTGCATCAAGGCAATCACACAAGGTATAATTATCTGGAGATCAAACATGGGACACAATATCAAATCATTAGAAAGTTGGGGCAGAAACATAATAAGTTTCTGCCATTCTGATGGCAATCTTTGTTTATGGATACATCAAGACCATTAGTATACACACACATCGAGTGTCACCATGTTCTGAGGTTCTATCTGTCCCCAGTGATGTCATGGGACTCTGCAGCCAAACATCTCTGTCATGGAGAAGTTTATGTAGAAAAATATCTTTGATCACAATTCCATCAGGCAGTTCCCTGCATGGGAAAGTGAGATAGTAGATCCTGTTGATTGATTCCCTGAACAGACCATTAAAATCATTTGGCAGAATGTCTCATTGCTAGATCTTTCACACAAGCACCAAAATTGCTGGTGAGAAAGGCCCTCCCATCACGTCCTTCTTATACAACAGGTCTCTCACACCTTCCTACACACTACTTTCATGGTGGCTACTGACTACCTCTTTCAGGAATGTGTCTTTGCAAAGGAGGTCTGAAATGAGATGCAGAGTCCTTTGTTAATGTTCATTCAAGCAGCCTGTAACATGACACTCTGTGCTGAATGAACTGTTACCAATAATGTTCTCCAAGAGAAACATCAACGACTTCTGGAGGACTGTAAATATTGCTCTGACCAAATCTTGTTGATGGTCCTACACTGCAGGTTGTCCATGGTCAAGACTGGCACATGCTGATGTCTGGGACTACAGTCTGAGGGATACAATTAAGCTTGGGGCAGCCACTGCAAATGTTCAATGGGGAAAGTCTAAATTTCACAGCCATAGTATACCAAGAGACTGAAAACTATGTAAACCCTTTCTGCCGGTAGCTTAGTCATGGAATGTATATTAGAAGTATCACATTTTGGCCCAGTTCCTGTTGGACACAACCTCACTGTTGCAATTGTTTAGAAACACCTCAGAATGTCATATGCTGCTTTGAAAAAAAAGGTGTTGCTTTTCATTTTTAGTAATGTCCGATTTAAAATGTTATAACATATAATTTTACAATGTTTTTATTAATAAGGTATATTTTTTAGCAAAAAGGCATAATTTGAACTGCTAAAGAAGTGTTAAAATAAGCTTGGATATTAACAACAACAACAACTTGCATGTATACAGCACCTTCAATTAATTAAACATCCCTGCACAAGAAAGATTTAAAAGCAAGAAGGAGATACATGGTCAGATGACCTAAAGTTTCATCAAAAAGAATTTTTAAAGAATGTCTTAACAGAGGAAAGCAAGGTGGAGAAATTTGGGGAGAGTATACCAGAGCTTAGATCCTTGGCAGATGAAGGGAATATCAGTGATGGAATGATTTTACCAGGATCTTTCAAGGGTTAGTATTGCAGCTGCATGAAAAATTGAAAGGGTTGCAGGTGTAGAATTTTAGAGATAGAAAAGAGTAAGGTTTGAACTTTAAAAGAGATATTGCTTAATTAGGAGCCAATGTAGGTTCATGAAAACAGGGTTGATAAGTGAATGGGGTTTGATATGAGTTAAGACCTTGACATCAGAATTTTAGATGAGGACTTAAGTTTATGGAGGACTGAAGATGGGAGGACATCCAGGATTGTATCGGACTAAAATGTTGAACAGGCTTTCAACAGAAATGGAAATAGATGGTTTTACTGATTGTGTAGCTATGCAATCAGAAACTCATCCCAGAATCAAATAAAATGTCAATCTTGTAAAATTGTTTGGTTTAATCTCAAATAGCATGAAGAAGGATAAAGTTGGTGGCTAGGGAATGAGCTTGTGATGAAAACCAAACCAATAGCTATGATCTCCTCAATATTTAGTTGGAGGAAATTTCCACTTAGAGTTGGATGTCAGACATCGAAAAAGAAAGACTTACATTTGTTTAATTTTCTAATTTTGGCACATCTCAAAGCACTTTACAAAGAATTAAATGCTTTTGAACTGTAGTTCCTATATTTAGGAGACATAGCAACCAATTTGTGCTCACAGCAAAACTCCCACAAATAGCAATGATCATGAAATCTGGGACAATTCTACTTTTACTCAAAACACTGTTATGAAACTTTATATCCACCTGAGCAAGGAAACGGCAGCATTGTCTTACTGATGATGCCTTCAACAGCACGGTCCTCCTTCATTACTTGTCAGGAGTGTCGGCTTTGATGTTTTTGCTCAAGCACTGGACTTTTAACTTGTAAATTCATATGTGAGAGTACTGACAATTGAACTATTGGTCAAGAATAACACATTTATAATTATAATAGAGGAAAGATTAGCCATAGGTAATGTAGGCCCTTTTAGAAGGTGATGAGAATTATATTTCAAGTGAGAGAAAGGAGATGTATTAGCCCTCAGAGTAATGCATAATTGACATCCCAGGGAAACTAATAATGAATCAGAGACTGGAACACACTGAGGTTAACAATGGAAAACAGTGTTAGATAAAAGATTAACATTAAAGACTGGTGAATCTTAAAACCTAATGGGGGGTTCCCACTCTTGGTTTTAAAGGAAGTTGGTGAGAAAAATTCCAAAACCTTTGCCTTCCAAATTGTTTTTAAATTAGGAATTGTTTATTTTAGATTGGAAACTCAAACATAACTCTAGTATAAGAAGCCAGCAAATGAGAGATGATATTTGTTGGGGAGAGTTTTGAAATCTGCAATGACATAGGTAAAAACTTATAGGGTCTGAGTGACCATGGCCATGACATGATTTGTGGCAGAATCAGGTAAAAATTCCAGCGAGGCCTGTCTTGACATCAGGAACAGCTTGCTATGTTTTTATGCTTTGCCTGAGTGGTGAGGCAAGTTTCTCATCAGGCAACAGTGACTTGTCCATTAAGTGGCCAATTGCATGTTAAATGCTTTATTAATGCCACAGCTTACCACATGAATATTCATTTTCCTCTAACCAAACATGTGGAGCAAGCGAGACTTTGAGAATTCTTGACATGGATATCAGTGCAGGTACCTGGAGAATCCAGCTCACTCATTGCGACCAACCACCAATTTGCTCAACACCAAACAGCATCTCAGAGCACAATCCATGGGCATCGACCACATGTATCCCTCATTAATGAACACTGGCATCTGACACTTGCCAACCCCTTATGACATCATGGTACATCTCCAATCCTCTTGCAAGCTGCTTGGAAATACAGACTTGTATTACATGGCTCACTCAAACAGAGGTTGGAAGGCTGCATGCAGGGACAGGCACCCAGCTCACAGGTTAGACCATGCTGCATCTCGGGGCTGCTTGCTTACTGTCTTACAACTCACTTACTTAGAGACAACCTGTATGCTGGCAGCATCCACGCCTTGCGTTGATAGGCTTTGCCTTCTCTCACAGCCCCCTTCACCCACTACATTCTTGATAAAGGGCTGATACCCGAAATATCGACTCTCCTGCTCCTCAGATGCTGCCTGACCTACTGTGCGTTTCCAGCGCCTCACTTTTCGAGTTTGCCCTGCCATGCCTCTAAGTCTGCTGGCACTTCAACCAGAGCTAAAAGCTATCAGTAGTACCACATTAACTGCCTGTTTATTCAACCAAATGGCCATGGCAAAGTGAATGGTTCTCAGTTCAGTCTACTGGGGGTCACTATTCTAGTATTATTGAAGATCTGGACCCGGGGTGGGGGGGGTTGGGGGGGCTGGGGGGAATCTCTTTATTCTGTGATCAGTCAGTAAGCACTCATAATCAGTCTGGTTCTTTAAAACTTCATTCTTTATTTCTTCATCCGACCAGGAAATGAGCATCCGGAAACACAGAGGTTGTGTACTTCTGTATTCCTCAGAGGAGCTGCACACATGGCTTAAAACTAAGACATTTTTATGCTTTTCTTAAAGAAAGATACAGGCCATGATCGCATTGTACATTCAAACAATTACTAATCAATACATGATACTGCTTTTTTTTGACAGTTACTTGGTCCATTGATATTTCCTGGGAACCAACTTTGTAGTCCACCCTTATCTCACTAACCAAGCCATTGCACCTTCATCAGTTAGGATGGTCAGTAATGTTTTATCTAGTCTAGTTATTTCTATGCTGTAAAAGGAGCATTGTCTGCTAATCTTAATTGAAGCAGACTGTGGTTAGGCAATTGTGCAGCTATAGCAGAATTAGCAGTTAGTAACTTCAAAGCCATTTTATGCAGTTTTAGCAGCATTGTCAACGTGCAGCCTAGAAGCCATTTTATCATGTTATTTGCATCAAGAAGCCATTTTATTGCCATCTAAGTTATTAAGAACTCTGTTAAGCAGTTGTTCCTGACAACAACCAGTTATTCAAGTTTCAGATTCTCATTATCAGTCCTGGGCACAGGCTGCACTCACTCCAGGGCCTTTACCTTGGTTGGTCCCCTACTTGGGCCATTCACAGTGAGGAGATCCGTCCAACTACACTACAGGGAGTGGATAATGGTCAGCCCTGTAGTACTCATACTAGCAGTCAGGGAAATCACTTATCGTCAGTTAGAGCTGCAAAGACAGTGGTCAGGGGTCTGGTCAGTCATCTCCAAGGCTTTCTCTTTTGAAATCATGAACAAGTCCTGGGATTAGTCCATCGATTGTTCAGGATGGCTCAGGCTGTAGGTTTGCTCGATAAGCTGGTTTGTTTTCAGATGTTTCGTCACTGTACTAGGTAACATCATCAGTGAGCCTCTGGTGAAGCATGCTGTTATGTCCCTCATGCTATTTGTGTCTCTTGGTCTCTTAAAGTGGGTGATATCATTTCTGGTTCTTTTTCTCAGAGGATGGTAGATGGGGTCCAAATCAATGTGTTTATTGATGAAGTTCCGGTTAGAATTCCAGGCCTCTAGGAATTCTCATGTGTGTCTCTGTTTAGCTTGTCCTACGATGGATGTGTTGTTCCAGTTGAAGTGGTGTCCTCCTCCATCTGTAGGATATTAGTAATATTGGGTCATGCCTTTTTGTGGCTAGTTGGTGTTCATCTTTCCTGGTGGCTAGTTTTCTGCTGTCTGCCCAATGTAGTGTTTGTTACAGTCCTTGCATGGTATTTTGTAAATGACGTACATTTTCCTGGTTGTTTGTATAGGGTCTTTTAGGTTCATTAGCCGCTGTTTAAGGGCGTTGGTAGGTTTGTGGGCTACCGTGATGCCAAGAGGTCTGGGTAGTTTGGAAGTCATTTCAGAGATGTCTTTGATGTACGGTAATGTGGCTAGGGTTTCTGAACGTGTTTTGACTGCTTGTTTGAGTTTTTGGTTGAGAAATCGGTGGGCTATGTTTATTGGGTACCCTTTCTTTTTAAATATGCTGCATAGGTATTTTCCTTCTGCTGTTCGTAGTTCCTTAGTGCTGCAGTGTATTGTGGCCCGTTGAAATAATGTCCTGATACAGCATCGTTTGTGGGTGTTGCTTTTGTAGTTAAGTATTTGGTCTATGTGTGTTGTTTTCCTGTGGAAGCTGGTTTGAAGTTCTCCATTAACTGTTCGTTCTACTGTGACCTTTGGGATTGAGAGTCTGTTGTTCTCCTCTTTTGTGAATTTTATGCCAGTGAGGATATTGTTGATGATGTTGTAGGTTTCCTCTAATTTGTTCGATTTTGTGATGACAAAGGTGTCATCCAAGTGGCAGACCCAAAGTTTGAGTTGGATAGATCGGAGGGCTGTTTGTTCGAGTTTCTACATTACTGCTTCTGCTTTGATCCCATAGGTTTTCCATTGATTTGTTTGTAGGCCTTGTTATTGAATGTGAAGTGGATGGTGAGGCACAGGTCTACTAGCTTGAGGATGTTGTCTTTGCTGATGGCGTTGGTGCTGCCTGGTGTTTGTATCCTTCAGGACAGTGTAAGCAGGTACTGAAAGGACACTGGGGAGCAACTGCCAAAGGAATGTGGGCAGGAACAGGAATTTGTACAGATGGGAAAAGTGACAGGGGAGATGTAACGAATAAGAGTAGGCAGAACAGCATTGGAGATCATGGTAAACTTCAAGAAGGGGGATTATTGCATGTAGAGGAGCAGGGAGGGCATCATAATGTGTAATGCCAGAGCTCAGGGGAGGACAGTTGGAGGAGAAGCTCAATGTAATGGGTCTCAACTTGGGAAGGATAAGTGGAATTGGGCTGAGGGCATAGTGTAATGTAATGGAGGCTCTGAGGGAGACCTGTGAGCCAGGGGAAGCCATTGCTACTGATGTCCACCACAAGCTGCATTCCCTACCATTACTTTTGTTCAGTAGATACTAATGCAAGTGAAAGAAAGCTGGGCCAGTGCCCAGGGTGAGAAGAGTCAGTGTGATTTTGTAGGGCAAAACTATGTATGTGTATCTGCTGGATAATAGGATGCTGAAGAGGCAAATACATGAAGCATGCATTTATAAACTTTAGCAGCATTTATTTTGCAATCATTTCATTGTTCATTTGCTGATCATGCTGTTAGGCCAGTCTCAGAGTGCAGACAGAGTGTGCAAAATCATCCTAGCTGCAGTCTAAGACAATATGCTGGATGCTGAAGAACCTTTGAGGCGGGGGTGGGTGAGGGGATGGGGAGGGGGTGTGTGGGTGGGAGAAGAGTAGTCTTCCTAGAAGAAAGATGAGGACATTGGGGAGGAAGAAACTATCATTGTCCGTGACAAGAGCCCAGCTGTGTCGGTGTTACAAGCCCAACCTGTAGTTTCAGCTGAAAAGAGTTGGATGCAGCAGACCGGCAGGAACAATAGAATAGTTATTGGTTATGATGCCAGCATTTGGTTTGCATTGTGAGCTTGAACCACAGTCTCCACTGGTTTTGTTTGTGTTCTTTTTGAGAGCTATAAATATAAGCTTATGTTTGGAATTGTCTGTCTGTTTGTTTGCCTGTATGTGTTGTTCCTGTACTGCAGATCTCCAGTGAGCATTGGAGGCAGATGTAGAGAGGATGTTTAGTTGGGATGTAGCTACAAACAGGTTAGCCATGGGGCGTGATGTTTAAACAGTGACGAGGATGAGAGTGGGGTTGAGTGTGCGAAGGAGTCAGCCATGTCGGCCATGTGCCGAGATTAGTATGACATTGTGGCTTCTCCGCCATTACACTCTTGGTGAAGTTTAATGCGGGATTGGCAACCTCTGTCTGGGTGTACAGCAGTCTCAAAGATGGCGTGGGTGCAAGGGCTGCCAGTCTTTTGACTGAAATCTGTTGGGTGGTGAGTTGTTCCATTATACATGGTAAGATGGAGATAGAATCAGAAATAAGGGATACCATGGGGTGGGGTACATGAGTAGGCGAGTTTGGGAATGTCTGATGAGAAATCTCAAGGCCTCGTGGCTGGAATTCCTCCAAAAAACTCAACACAACTCATATTTAGTCAGAAAACCGAAGATTTAGCCTTTAGTGACTGACCATGTCTAGAACCTTGGTGATTGGGTAAAGGATAGATCATGTTCAGTGAAGTTAACTGAACTTCTGAAGATGTTACTGGACTATAGCATAACAGAAAATACAAATGATCAATATGTTATTCCAAGATTAGCAGGGAAGATGAGAAGAATCAGAATAGAAAGAAGCATGAGGTCTTAGATACTACATTAGACAGCTTCATGGTGGGAATCTATCATGTATACACCTAAGCATTAAGGTGTTACTGTTCATATGCCTTCCTCTAGAATAAGGAAACAACACCCTCTAAGAGAGTCTGTGTTGACACCACAGTCCAGAGATACTAAGGAGAAGTATCTATAATACCACTAGCAGTATGAACATCAAACATAGAACAAAGCAGAGTGGCAGATAGGAAAACCTCTAGACCCAGTAGGAAAGTTTAATCATAACTCATACGATACAGCTGAAAAGAAGGAAGATTTTCAATAGCCAGTACAGAACTTTGAAGACTTTGAAGATGGAGCAGGAAAAACTGGAAGATTCCAAAGGCCAGGAAAGAACCACAGAAGATTTTTAAAGCCATCAGGAAGCCTGAAGTGTAAATGCACAGGAGCAGAATCCATGCAGGTCCTGAATGCTTTAGTGAGAAATTTGGGAAAATCACATGAGTGTTAAGTGAGATCTTTCTCAATGTCAAGATTGACAAGTTGCAATTTCCAACAAGTCCAGACACCAAAGTGAGGAACCATCTATGAGTAGTGAGAGGCTTATTAATGGAGATTACTGCTCATTGTCACACATCACTACCTAATCATACCCTATTAATTTGCAGTCTCTCATTCTCACATAGGCACCAACAGCTCAAGCCACACTCTCTGGGCAGCAGTCGCACATACCTCATGTCCATTAATGTTGACATCTAACACTTGCCAGCATCTTCATATCATCACGGCACACCTCCAATACATTTGCAGTACACCTATGCACTGTAATGATGCACTCTTCAGAGAAAGGGTGAATCAATTGCAGCATTTTTAATGTACTTATTTTATCTGGCAGAATGCTTCAGTTATGGAGCTTCAAAGGCTGAATTAATTAGAGAATGTATTGTAGTAGAAGTGAGTGGACAAAAATTGCCAGATCTTTTTAACTCTAAAGAGGATCTAACATTGGAACTTCTAATACAATAGGGTCAAGAACAGGACCAAAATTCAGTCTATGCTTCGAGGAAACATTCTTCTGACTTGATCAGATTGTTTAGGCCCAAGATGGAATTACGAACTTCCCAATAGCCCACCAAAATGCCAAAGAGCAGGAATCAGTGTCATGGATCATGTTATCCAAGATGTAGGTCAAATCCGGCATCACATGCACAAAGGGAGCTAAGTGCTAGGATGTGACCAATGTTTAAATTGACTGCAAACAGTTCAAGAAGGCAGCTGACTACCACCTCCCGTAAGGGTAACTAGGGATGACAATAAACACTGGCCTAGCTAGAAATGCCCACATTTCCATGAACCTCAAAAGATATTGCGAGGTAGCATCACTTCCATCACCACAGAGACAAAGGAAAGATCCTACCAAAGGAAAATGTGGAAATAATATAGCAACAAAAATGTCCAGGAAATTAAGGATGGACAAAATAACTTAAGACAACATTCTTACTTGAGGTCAGAGTCAAGAGATATTCTGGACTATTAAACATGCCAAGGTTTTGATGCAGCATTTAAACTTGACACAGGAACAGCAGTTTTAATACGGGCTAACATTGTTAAAGTCTGAAAGTTCAATCTTCCTGAATGTAAAGCTACAAAAAGCAAGGGGCACAGATCTTCAGTGTATGATCAAATCGCCAAAAAGCTCAGTGACAAAGAATAAGATGTCAGTGAGATACTCTTCATACTGAGAATCAAAACATTTCACAATTAAGTAGGCAAGCATTTGAATAGGTGCCTCAGACAAAATGTACACAGTATTCCTGAATAAAAAGAGGAGATAATTTCAACAAGAATTTCCAAAACTATCGAGAGACTTCGACAGGAGTACCACATTACTCTGCAATCCAAGGAAAATTTCTCATCCTCGATTGAGAAAGGTAAAATCTCAATTGGAGGTGATGACAAAAAGCAGGGTCAGATCACCAGTGAATCAGTTGACACAACAGTGCTCAAGGTGAGTAACTGTTCCCAAAACAAACAAAGATTGTGCTTGGATCTCACTCAGTTAAGAATAGAACTTAAGAGAAATCCATCCTACATCGACAGTCAATAACAGTTTGGCCAAATTAGAAAGCATCTGCAGTTTTTTTTGTCTGTAACCAAATTAGAAAGAAGAAATCTTTTTATTAAAGTAGACTTAGATTTGGGCAGATATCCCTAAAATGAGAGCTGAGGCGGCTGACTTCATTCGCTACACCATTCGACCAGAATTGTTTTAACTGATTACCATTGGATACATTACCATTCCCCCACACCAGAAATGTTTCAGACACTGATGTCAAGAATTCTGAAAGGAAGTCTGGGAACCATTTGTCACTTGGATAATACCTTTGTGCCTAGTTAAACGAAGAAACAGCATGACCGGAGGGACAGGGAAGTGTTAACGGCATGAGTGTTCAATTGATGTTAAATGCCGATTCTCAAAAAAGTCAATCACATTTTCTGTGACAAGTCATCCGAGGACCAAAGCATCACTGTGGCTCCCATGCAACCAAGAGCCATATGTGAATTTCCAATGTCAGAGTAGTTAAATGATGTACTGTGCCCCCTAAGCATGTTAAATCCAATGGGAAAGTCCATCCCTAACTCAGCCAGTCTCATTCAAAAAAAAAGAGACCTTTTGAAAAGATGTCAGCTATAGTATGAGAGCAGACAGACCAGAAACAACAGCTTTTGCGAAAATTAAGGCAAAGTTTCTTCCCACTGATGTTGTAATTCATTCCAATCTAGGATCGTTCACTATAGTAACTGTGGATGCATCATTGACGGGTCTTGGAGCAGGTGGTACAACAAAATGTGTATATTTCACATAGAGAGTTTTAACAGAAACTGAGCCAAGGTATGCAGATATTATAGAAAAGGAAGTTAAATAAGCATGTGAAAGGTTTACAGACTATCTCATTGGATGGAGATTCCACGTTGAGGGGGACCATAACCATTATAAAGATAAAAGGAAATTACAAAACAGCCATTGCTTAGACAGGTGAGGTGCAACTGCATAATAGTCTGTGTTCAAAGAAGGGTGTTATTATTGATTGAAAAATTCTCAAAGGCAGCAATGAATCAAGCAGACAAAGAAGTTTTAATTAAAAGCAAAATACTACAGGGGGTGGAAATGTAATATAAAAACAGAAAATGCTGGAGAATCTCAGCAGGTCTGGCAACATTTGTGGCAAGAGAAACTGCGTTAATATTATGTGTGTGATATGAATCTTCTTTGGAACTGGAAGAAGATTTATAAGAAATGGAGCCTGATTGCCCTGTAAAAACCCAATACACTGAGAGCAACTGAGGGAAATTCACAGAAATACGTGTGGAGTTCAAACATTGGAGACGAGTGAACTCTGTCTGGAAGGATGGCTGAAAGATGGACCAGCAGATCAAAAGGCCTCACCAGCTAAATCTATACTTAATGATTTTGGAAGGCCTATTAGTACACGATCTTAGAATGATCATACCATAACCAATGAAATGAGATTGTGCAGTATCTCCATTGGTAATAGTTAGGAATCGCAAAATGCAGAACAAGAGCTCAACAATCTCTGTGGTGGCCAGGCATTTCAAGAGAAATAGGAAGTTTCATCTTGTATCACACTTGTGCCACAAGTAGTCAAGTGCCAACAGCGCCATTAGTTTCCTCAAAATTTCAAGGAAGTCCATGGATTTATTCAACTTCAAAGGGCAGATTTTTTTTTTTTGCCCTTGTAGTTTTTTTATACAAGATGAGTTAAAGTAACAAGGCATCATTCAGCCACTGCAGACAAGGTGATCAAGTCCTGAAACAAATCCCTGCAGCACATTGTAACCAGAGGAAGTAGTGTGAGATAGCAGAGGTCAGTTTGTGAATGAGAAATCCACTCCAAAGGCAGCTATCGGTTAACAAATTATCAGATGACAGGTTCTCCACTTCATCCTTAGTCAAACAAAAGCAGGGATGGCGATCGAGACTAAAGTCATTGATGCAAAAGAATGCAGACTGGGAATTAACACTTCTTTGTTAAAGAGAATGCCTTTAATACTAGATGTTTACCAGCCAGATTATTAAGAGGAAAGAAACTGAAAGCAGTCGTACTAAAGTGCAATCTCAAGCTACTCTTAAACTCTCAGACCACAAGGTAATAGAAATAAATAAAATCACAGCAAAAATAAATAGAAGTGGTACAACCCTAGACACAGGTCAAAGCCACTGTCAACTTTAACACTGGACAAAAGATCTGGTTATTAGTCAGAAAGTCAGAGGCAACAGGTACTAGAGGAACAGATCAACCAAAGTCTTAGTCAGAACACCTGAAGGAAAAGTATTTGACCATGTAAGAAACATGTTGAAGTGATAATAATAGAATAGAAATAATATGTAAGTACTTGATTTGGAAGAAGGTAACTAACAGTGTTCTGACAGGATCCAAGCTGAGATGTCAACTATTCACATATTTATTAATGGTTTAGGTAACACAATATAAGCCACATATCCCATTTTGCTGACAACATACAGATTTATGACAAAGTAAGCCATGAAAATGGGGACATAAAACCACAAAAAGACATCAAGTACTTGGACAAAACTGGCTAATGAATCTCAAGCCAGGTAAGTGTGAAGGCATCCATTTAGTACCAAAAAATCCACAGATCAGTACATTTCAGTATTCAGTATAACAATAGGAGTCAAAAGAAATTTGTGAGTCCATGTACTCAGATTATCAAAATGTAAGTACAAATAATATGGAAGTTAATAGAATGTTAGTCTGTCTAACCAGAGGGTTAGAGTATAAAGGGAGGCTGTGCCACACCTGACATTTCTTCCTATCACATTTTAGAAAGGATACAGTGGCCTTGGAACAGGTATATCACAGCTTTACCAGAATGGCATTACGGCTGCAAGGGTTACATTTTGAGAACAGATTACATAAAGTTGTAATCTCTGGAATATTGAAAGTTAAGGACTGACTTGATTGAGGATTTTGGAAGACATTAATAGAATAGACAGAGCTTGAAGTGAATTTGACAGACAAAGCAACGTATTTGAGAGTAGGGAGAGGATAGAAAGTTGGTAAATGCCGCTATTTCTCTGATAGCAGGTGGAGACTCGCACCATGAGGGAAGCTGGGTAGCTTTTAGTGCAGGAGACTAATCGGCTATAAAAGGGAAAACCTCCTTTGGTGTTGGGGATTTTCTTGTGCCCATTGCAGACATACTTTCGAGGTCATGTTTCACACACACGCCTTTAACTTTACCCTTGGTCTGGCAAACCCACCCCTCAAACCCTTTCCAGGGATCTGCCAATACCCCAGACTTAGTTTATGTCCTGTCTCAATAACCTCCTTTTGTTCAGAGACTGCTGTTGTCAAACAGCGGTCACTGCTCACACAGCTGCAGATCAATCAGATTGACTGACAGCCCTCTAAAGCAAGACACCCTCCTTAGATGGCGGTAGAAGTCGCAACCTTAGGCAATTAACCATACTTCCAGCTGAAAATGACTACCATGCAACCAGCTGGTTTTATTTCGGAGGGGCTATATTCCTATGCTACGAGACTAGGTGGGATTGAGGTTCACATGGAGGAGGTGTTAGCAATTCTGGAAAGTGTGAAAATAGATAAGTCCCCTGGGTCAGGCGGGATTTATCCTAGGATTCTCTGGGAAGCTAGGGAGGAGACTGCAGAGCCGTTGGCTTTGATTTTTATACTTAGATTACTTACAGTGTGGAAACAGGCCCTTCGGCCCAACAAGTCCACACCGACCCGCTGAAGAGCAACCCACCCAGACCTATTCCCCTACATTTATCCCTTCACCTAACACTACAGGCAATTTAGCATGGCCAATTCACCTAACCTGCATATTTTTGGACTGTGGGAGGAAACTGGAGCACCTGGAGGAAACCCACGCAGACACAGGGAGAATGTGCAAACTCCACACAGACAGTTGCCTGAGGCGGGAATTGAACCCGGGTCTCTGGCGCTGTGAGGCAGCAGTACTAGCCACCGAGCCACCAAAAATCACCATTCTCTACAGGAATAGTGCCAGAAGACTGGAGGATAGCAAATTTTGTTCCCTTGTTCAAAAAGGGGAGTTAGAGACAACCCTGGAAATTATAGACCTGTGAGCCTTACTTCAGTTATGGGTAAAGTGTTGAAAAGGGTTATAAGAGATAGGATTTATAATCATGTAGAAAGGAATAATTTGATCGGGGATAGTCAACATGGTTTTGTGAAGGGTAGGTCATGCCCCACAAAACTTATTGAGTTCTTTGAGAAGGTGACCAAACAGGTGGATGAGGGTAAAGCAGTTGATGTAGTGTATGTGGATTTCAGTAAGGTGTTTGATAAGGTTCCCCACTGTAGGCTATTGCAGAAAAGACTGAGGCATGGAATCGAGGGTGATTTAGCGGTTTGGATCAAAACTTGGCTAGCTGAAAGGTGGTGGTTGATGGGAAATGTTCATCCTGGAGTTCAGTTACTAGTGGTGTACCGCAAGATCTATTTTTGGGCCATTGCTGATTGACATTTATATAAATGACCTGAATGAGGGCATAGAAGGATGGGGTAGTAAATTTACGAATGTCACTAAAGTCAGTGGAGTTGTGGACAGTGTAGAAGGATGTTGCAGGTTACACAGGGATATAGATAAGCTGCAGAGCTGGGTGGAGAGATGGCAAATGGAGTTTATGCAGAAAAGTGTAAGGTGATTCACTTTGGAAGGAGTAACAGGAATACAGAGTACTGGGCTAATGGTAAGATTCCTGGTAGCGTGGATGAGCAGAGAGATCTCAGTGTCCATGTGCATAGATCCTTGAAAGTTGCTACTCAGGTTGGTAGAGTTGTTAAGAAGGTGTCCAGTGTGTTAGCTTTTAATAGTAGAGGGATTGAGCTTCGGAGCCATGAGGTCAGGTTGCAGCTGGACAAAACACTGGTGAGGCTGCACTTGAACTGTATTGTGTACAGGATGTACAGCAGAGGAGATTTACCAGGATGTTGCCTGGTATGGAGGGAAGGTCTTATGCGGAAAGGCTGAGGGATTTGAGGTTGTTTTCGTTAGAGAGAAGAAGGTTGAGAGGTGACTTAATTGAGACATATAAGATAATCAGAAGGTTAGATAGGGAGGACAATGAGAGCCTTTTTTCCTCAGATGGTGATGGCTAGCACGAAGGGGACATAGCTTTAAATTGAGGGGTGATAGATATAGGACAGATGTCAGAGGTAGTTTCTTTACTCAGAGTAGTAAGGGCGTGGAAAGCCCTGCCTGCAACAGTAGTTGACTCGCCATCTTTAAGGGAATTTAAATGGTAATTGGATAAATATATGATAATGGTGTAGTGTAGGTTTGATAGGCTTTCACAGGTCGGTGCAACATCGGGGGCCAAAGGGCCTGTACTGAGCTGTAATGTTCTATGTTCTACGTTCCTAGCTATGGACTGTATGGGGTTATCATTGTTGCAGACACTTTTGCAAAATTATAAAACTCAGCAGAAAAATGATGCATCAAGGCAGATGAATGAACAGGGCCCTCAGTGAGCAGACATTAGGATGATAAAGCAGCACCTCAAATATATGGACCAGTTGAAGTTGGGTGAGATCTTGCATTATTCCCCAAAAAATGGAGTAAAAATTGTAACTGAATGCCAAATACTACATAATACTGTTGCAGAGACCACACTGCAAACTTCAATATGTAATACCAATGAGTCATTTAAAAAAACACAGAAACTGAAGATACCTATCAGAGTTGCTTCTTTTTTTTCATCAGTTCTTTGCATGTGAACTTTGCATTTCGTAATATTAGCAGTGACTGAACTACCAGTTGTTTTACTGTTGCAATTGTGCACAGATCTGAATTTGCTTGGGCAAAAGGCACATTTGTTTCTGCATGAGACACATTAAAAGTAACATTATTTTATTGTCTATGGCTGCTGTTGGTGTAGTTGCTGTTTGTGATTAATGTACCTGACCAGTACTTGTATCTTTCTGGGTCTATTCTTCCTGGCTCAGAACATCCATCAGGGTCAAAACTCTACCCCTGATCCTAGCTAGCCAAAGGTTCACACACTTATCTCTGGAGGAGCTCTCCAATGCCTTCTCAGCTGAAGCTGACTTGTCCAGGTCAGGAATCCATACAGTTAGCAGTGGATCAGTGTTGAAGCCACAATCCTTTATCCCAAAATTTGCTGTTGTTTTCCAAGATTTAATGGTCAAGCAGCAACTTTGACAATTGCAGGAAGAAGATTAGCTTATAAATTACGAGGGAGTATAGCGGCAGTTAGATGAAGGTAAGATGGTAGGTGGGTGGGCTATAGGGTAGCTGGTGCATGCAGAGTAGGGTGGCAGATGGTCCAGCAAGTAATTAAGAGGGTTAGGGTTCCAAGTGGGTGAGAGATAGGGTACTAGGGTTAGGGGTAGGGTCGCAGCTAATTGAGTGAGAACCTAGTGTAGGTCTCAGGGCAGTTAGAGTGGGGGGGAGGTGTACAGGTCAATGGATGGATTTGGTCCTGGGAATCAGGTGGGAGGAGGTCAGGTCAGATTGAATCCTAACGTTGGATGGTGTTGGGTGTCTGTCAGAAGGTGGTGTCTGGAGGAAATAAAGTGTTACTGATGTGTCAATTTTTAAATTAGGCGGGAGTCAGAACAGGATTTAATATTTCATAGCTAATTATCAAGGTAAGTCAGCTGGAACCCATGAACTCAGAGCTGTGGAATCTTTTGGACGGTTTCAAAACCAAGATTATTGCCCATCAGAAGTTTCAATTTCCTGTGCTGTTTCTGCATAGTCAATCTGAGACCAGAAGATTTGGGCTAGTATGTCCAAACAAGTTATTGGGGTTTCTTGCAGTTTAGCTTTGATTTTTTTCTGAATCCCTTTTTATAGTGTATTGAGTTTTCTTGAAACGAGGCAAAGCAGTAATCTGTGTAAAGCACTTTCTCTAGATTTAGACTGCAGAAAGATATGACTGGCAAACACTGTCTAGGTGTTGTGGCAAGCTCTGCCAACTGTAGTCTTTATCAAAATACAATTGTGACACATATGCAGAATGAAGGAACTCTATCTTCTACTTTCCTGGATTAGTAGCTCAAAGCTGCCTGAATTGCCCATTCTTGAGCAAGTGATTGGTCTCCTGTAGTGGTAATTGTTCTTATGACTAAATAGATGACTCATAGATCATCCAGTTTATGCATTTGACTTCTCATTGATTATAGCAGCAGAAACTCACAACCTCTAAGGTGAAAAGAGCAGCACTAATACCTTTCACCACAGCTTCCAGAAACAATCTTTCAGTGTTATCAATGTTCTTTTTCAATACCTCCCAATCTCTTGGAGATTACCCTTATTTCCAGTTTTTTTTTCCCCAAATAGTTTCAGACCCCATCTCTGATCTAGGAGAAAGTGAGGACTGCAGATGCTGGAGATCACAGCTGAAAATGTGTTGCTGGAAAAGCGCAGCAGGTCAGGCAGCATCCAAGGAGCAGGAGAATCAACGTTTCGGGCATGAGCCCTTCTTCCGGAATGAGGAGAGTGTGCCCAGCAGGCTAAGATAAAAGGTAGGGAGGAGGGACTTGGGGGAGGGGCGTTGGAAATGCGATAGGTGGAAGGAGGTTAAGGTGAGGGTGATAGGCCGGAGTGGGGGTGGGGGCAGAGAGGTCAGGAAGAAGATTGCAGGTTAGGAAAGCGGTGACTGAGGGTTGGGAATGAGACAAGGTGGGGGGAGGGGAAATGAGGAAACTGGAGAAATCTGAGTTCTTTGATCTACTCTACCTAACCAAGTGGTTACACACATGCGGTTCCTTCTCCCATGCTGCCACATCGAGGTATTTACTCTCTTTGAACTCCAAGCATGCACACTGTTGAAAATACTACATAACACTTACTTGGCTATACTCTCTTTTCACTGTATTAGGTTGCTATACCCAGTTTGCTCAGACTCCAGTGGTCCAAACTCTGTGCTATTAAACTTAATCTTTTCTTCTCGTGACCACTTACTCCATACCAGAAAATGGATTCTATGCTGCCTCTAGTGCTAAAAGTACACTAAATCACTACTTCGAGTAATAAGGCAAGGTCTACACTATTATAAGTGAACATTAAAAGACATTATTAAATATAATTGCAAACCAGGGATTGCAAGAGAGGGCATTTTCTGAAATCCGACAGACTCACGCTCCAGTTCCATATGACAAGCTGTGGCTTTGACATTTCTGCTTCACACATGCTCAGTAGGTATACATTTGTAGTCTAGTTAACCCTTTATGGTACACTTCCTCTTATTGCTTAAAGTTGAAAAGTCATTGATCCAAATGGAATGCATCCAGATTGCTAACAGATGTCAATCCAGAAATTATGGCTGTTCTGGTCAGAAAATTTCAATCCTTCTTGAAGAAGCAAGTGGTGTCAAAGGGGCGTGGCAAAGGAAGTGTTTCAGACGTGTTCAAAAAATGTGCAAGAATAAACCTGGCATCTGCAACCTCTTAAAGAATTACCTCATGGATCAGCGGCCTCCATTTGCAGCGGGAACGGTGAGAGCAAGGACCGGGGGGGGGGGGGGGGGGGGCTGCTGAGAAGGTAAATTTTCCTCTTAAAGACTTACTCATGAATGGGCGGAGTAAAGGCTCAACAGGAGTGGACGCAGACTCAGGGATTGCTGGGCACGTGAACTCATATATTTGGGCTGTGAGTCCTCATAGACTGTGCTAGGGACCTGGAGCTGGATGAACTTCGGATCATTCAGGAGGTGATAGAGAGGAGTTATAGGGAGGTAGTCACACCTAAATTACAAGACAAATGTAGCTGGGTGACCGTCAGGAGAGGGAAAGGGAATAGGCAGACAGTGCAGGGACACCTCCCTGGTGGTTCCCCTCAATAATAAGTATACCATTTTGGACACTGTTGGGGGGGGATTGATCTATCAGGGGAAAGCCACAGAGGCCAGGTTTTTGGCACTGAGCCTCGCCCTGTGGCTCAGAAGGGAAGGAGGAAGAAAAGAACGGCAATAGTGATAGGGGATTCAATCATGAGAGGAGCAGACAGAAGATTCTGTGGTTGCAAGCAAAACTCCCGGATGGTGTGTTGCCTCCTGGGTGCCAGGGTCAGGGATGTCTCGGATCGGGTCTTCACGACTCTTAAGGGGAAGGGAGAGCAGCCAAAAGGCATGGTACACTTCGGTACCAATAAAATAGGTAGGGAAACAGAGGAGGACCTGAAAAGAGAATATAGGGAGTTAGGTTGGAAGTTAGAAGGCAGGATGAGTAGCAATCTCAGGATTGCTACCAGTGCCACGTGCTTGTGAGGCAAGGAACAGAGAGTGAGTGCAGATGAACATGTAGCTGCAGAGCTGGTGTAGGAGGGAGGGCTTCAGATATGTGGATCGTTGGGATACCTTCTGGGGATGGTGGGACCTGTACAAGGAGGATGGGTTGCACCTGAACTGAAGGGATACCAATACCCTAGGTGGGAACTTTGCTAGAGCTCTCTGTGAGGATTTAAACTAGATTGGCAGGAGGTGGGGTGGTAGGGGAAGTGGGGTCCAGAGCTTTGGATCAGATAATGGAGTAGGTAGTGAATAGGTAGATACAGCGTACAGAGAGTCTGTGAGGAGGGATAGGCACTTGATAGGGCAAAGGTGCAGTCAGTGTGATGAGTTGAAGTGTGTCTTTTTTAATGCAAGAAGTATCAGGAAAAGAGTGACAAGCTCAAAGCATGGATCAGTACTTGGAACTATGATGTTGTGGCTATTATGGAGACTTGGATATCACATGGGCAATGTTAGATGTTTCAGGGGTTAGATATTTCAAAAGGAATAGGGCGGAAGATAAAAGAGGTGGGGAGTGGCATTGCTAATCAGGGATATTATCACAGCTGCAGAAAGGGAGGGCATCAAGGAGGGTTTGTCTGCAGAGTCAGTATGGGTGGAAGTCAGAAACAAGAAAGGTGCAGTCACTTTATTAGGGGTTTTCTATAGACCGCCCAATAGCAACAGAGACATGGAGGAGAAGATTGGGTGGCATATTTTGGAAATGTGTAGAAGTAACAGAGTTGTTGTCATGGCTGACTTTAACTTCCCTAATATTCATTGGAACCTACTTAGTTCAAATAATCTGGTTGGAGCAGTTTTAGTCAGATGTGTCCAGGATTCCTGATGCAATATGTAAATAGACCGACTAGAGGGGAGGCCATAGTGGATTTGGTGTTTCGCGATGAACACCAGGTGGGAGAGCATTTAGATGTTAGTGATCACAACTCCTTGGCCTTTACTATACTCACGGAGAGGGATAGGAGCAGATGGTTTGGAAAAGTATTTAATTGGGGGAGGGAGAATTACAATGCAATTAGGCAGGAACTGGGGTGCCTGAATTGGGAACAGATGTTCTCAGGGAAATGCACAACAGAAATATGGAGGTTGTTTAGGAAGCACCCGCTGATAGTGCTGGACAGCTTTGTCCCACTGAGGCCAGGAGGGGGTGGTAGGTTGAAAGAACCTTGGGTGACAAGGGATGTGGAACATCGAGTCAAGAGGAAGAAGGAAACTTACTTAATGTTGAGGAGGCAAGGCTCAGACAGGGCTCTAGAGGGTTACAGAGTAGCCAGGAAGGAACTGAAGAATGGACGTGGGAGAGCTAGAAATGGACATGAAAATGCTTTATTGGGTAAAACCTTAAGGCGTTCTACACTTACATCAAGGAACAAGAGGATGGTCAGAGCGAGGGTAGGCTGATCAGGGATAGTGGAGGGAACTTGTGACTGGAGTCAGAGGAAGTTAGGGGGTCCATAATGAATACTTTGCTTCAGTATTCGCTACTGAGAAGGATCTTAATGTTTCTGAGGACAACGTGAAACAGACTGATATGCTAGAACAGGTTGATATTAGGAGGGAGGATGTGCTGAAAATCTTGAAAAACATAAGGAAAGACAAATCCCCTGGGCCAGATGGGATATACCCAAGGTTACTACCAGGAAGCGAGGGAAGAGATTGTTGCACCTTTGGCAGTGATCTTTGCGTCCTCACTCTCCAGTGGAGTAGTGCCAGATGATTGGAGGGTGCAAATGTTATTCCTTTGTCCAAGAAAGAGAATAGGGGTAATCCTGGGAACTAATGACCACTCAGTTTTACGTCAGTAGTGGGCAAAGTACTGGAGAGGATTCTGAGAGACAGGATTTATGTTTTGGAAAACCATAGTTTTATTAGAGATAGTCAGCATGGCTTTGTGAGGGGCAGATCATGCCTCACAAACCTGATTGAATTCTTTGATTATCTGACAAAACACATTGATGAAGGTAGAGCAGTGGATGTGATGTACGTGGATTTTAGCAAGGTGTTTGATAAGGTTCCCCATGGTAGGCTCATGATGATGGATGGAAAGTATTCTGCCTGGAGCTCAGTGACCTGTAGTGTTTCACAGGTTCCTGTTCTGGCACCTCTGTTGTTTGTGATTTTTATAAATGACTAGGGTGAGGAAGTGGAAGGGTGGGTTAGTAAGTTTGCCATTGACACAAAGGTTGGTGAAGTTGTGGATAATGTGAAGGGCTGCAACGGGACATTGACATGATGCAGAATTGAGCTGACAAGTGGCAGGTGGAGTTTGACTTGGGAAAGTGAAAAGTGATTCACTTTGGAAGCTCGAATTTGAATGCAGAATACAGGGTTAAAGGCAGGATTCTTAGTAGTGTGGAAGAACAGAGGGATGTTGGGGTCCATTCCACAGATCCCTCAAAGTTGCCAACCTAGGATGATAAGTTTGTTAGGAAGGCGTATGGTGTGTTGGATTCCATTAGTAGGGGGATAGAGTTTAAGAGCCACGAGGTTATGCTGCAACTCTATAGAGCCCTGGTTAGACCACATTTGTAATATTATGTTCAGTTCTGGTCGCCTCGTTATAGGAAGGATGTGAAAGGTTTAGAAAGGGTGCAGAGGAGATTGACCAGGATGCTGCCTGGACTGGAGGGCATGTCTTATGAAGAAAGGTTGAGGGAGCTAAGGCTTTCCTCATTGGAACCAAGATGGATAAGTGGTGCCTTGATAGAGGTGTACACGATGATGAGAGGCAGAGATTAGAGTGGATAGCCAGAGCCTTTTTCCCATGGCAGAAATGTCTATCATGAGAGGGCATAATTTTAAGGTGATTGGAGGGAGATTTAGGGGAGTTGTCAGAGGTATGTTCTTTACACAGAGAGTGGTGGGTGCGTGGAATGCACTGCCAGCAGTGGTAGTACAGTCAGATACATTCGGGACATTTAAGCGACTCTTGGATATGCACATGGATGTTAGCACAATGAAGGGGATGTAGGTTAGTCTGACCTTAGAGTAGGATAAAAGACTGGCACAACATTGAGGGCCGAAGGGCCTGTACTGTGCTTTACTGTTCTATACTCTATGTACAGCGAGCTTAGCTACTTTTGACAGTGTGGAGGCAAGTGCATTTATAATATTTAAAAGACATTTAGTCAGGTACATGGGTAGGAAAGGTCGAGAGGAATATGGGCCAGGCTCAGGCAAATGGGAGTAGTTCAGTTTAGGATACCTGGTCAGCATGGACGAATTGGACCGAAGGGTCTGTTTCCGTGCTGTATGACTCTGAAATATTTTGGAGAAATTCATCCAAAACGAAAGCAATTTGACACTTGGGGGTAAAAAAAATGGTTAAAGCCGGAGAAGGGTCACTGGACTGGAGACATAACTCTGTTTTCTCTCCACAGATACTGCTGAGTTTCTCCAGCAATTTCTGTCATTGCTACATAGACTGCTGATTTTTTGAAGAAGCAACAAAGAGGATTGATGAGGGCAGAGTGGTAGGCGTAGTCTATATAGACTTCAGTAAGGCGTTCGACAAGGTTCCCCATGGGAGACTGATTAGCAAGGTTAGATCTCAGGGGATACAGGGAGAACTAGCCATTTGGTCACAGAACTGGCTCGAAGGTAGAAGACAGAGGGTGGTGGTGGTGGAAGGTTGCTTTTCAGACTGGAGGTCTGTGACCAGTGGAGTGCCACAAGGATCGGTGCTGGATCCACTACTTTACATCATTTACATAAATGATTTGGATGTGAGCATAAGAGGTACAGTTAGTAAGTTTGCAGAAGACACCAAAATTGGAGGTGCAGTGGACAGTGAAGAGAGTTACCTCAGATTACAATGGGATCTTGATCAGATGGGCCAATGGGCTGAGGAGTGGCAGATGGAGTTTAGATAAATGTGAGGTGATATATTTTGGGAAAGCAATTCTTAGCAGGACTTATACACTTAATGGTAAGATCCTAGGGAGTGTTGCTGAACAAAGAGACCTTG
>NC_057729.1:2550781-2559240 GCF_004010195.1 Chiloscyllium plagiosum | reverse complement strand
AGTCTAGTAGCCTGTATCTCAGTATTCTCCTCGACAACACTGTTGTTTTCTAGAGTGAATTCTGTCGAAAAATATTCATTTAGTGCTTCCCCTATCTCCTCTGACTCCACACACAACTTCCCACTACTATCCTTGATTGGCCCTAATCTTACTTTCATCATTTTTTTATTCCTTAAATACAGATAGAAAGCCTTAGGGTTTACCCTGATCCTATCCGCCAACAACTTCTCATGTCTCCTCCTGGCTCTTCTGAGCTTTCTCTTTAGGTCTTTCCTGGCTACCTTGTAACCCTCAAGCGCCCTAAGTGAGTCTTCACATCTCATCCTAACATAAGCCTTCTTCTTCCTCTTGACCAGCGATTCCACTTCCTTCATAAACCACAGCTCACGCACACTACAGCTTCCTCCCTGCCTGACAGGTACATACTTAGCTTGGACACACAGGAGCTTTTCCTTGAATAAGTTCCACATTTCTAATGTACCTATCCCTGCTGTTTCCTTCCCTATCCTATGCTTCCTAAATCTTGCCTAATCGCATCGTAATTGCCTTTCCCCCAGCTGTAACTCTTGCCCAGTGGTATACACCTATCCCTTTCTATCACTAAAGTAAACATAACAGAATTGTGATCGCTATCACCAAAGTGCTCACCTTCTTCCAAGTCTAACACCTGGCTGGGCTCATTACCCAGTACCAAATCTAATGTGGCTTCGCCCCTTGTTGGCCTCTCTACATACTGTATCAGGAAGCCCTCCTGCACACACTGGACAAAAACTGTCCCATCTATAGTACTCATACTATAGTGTTCCCAGTCAATATTTGGAAAGTTGAAGTCCCCCATGACAACTACCCTGTCTCTCTCACTCCTATTGAGAATCATCTTTGCTATCTTTTTCTCTAGAGTGAATACTGTCGAAAAATATTCATTTAGTGCTTCCCCTATCTCCTCTGACTCCACACACAACTTCCAGGGAGCTGATTTCCCTGGAGCCTCGGAGGCTGAGGGGTGACCTGATAGAAGTTTGCAAAATCGTAAGGTGCATGGATCGGATAAATAGACAAAATATTTTACCTGGGGTGTGGGAGTCCAGAACTCGAGGGCATAGGTTTAGGATGAGAGGGGGGAAAGATATAAAAGGGATCTAAGGGGTAACCTCTTCATGCAGAGGTGGTACATGTTTGGAATGAGCTGCCAGAGGAAGTGGTGGAGGCTGGTACAATTGCAACATTTAAAAGGCATCTGGATAGGTATATGAATAGGAAGGGTTTGGAGGGATATGGGCCGGGTCCTAGCAAGTGTGACTAGATTAGGTTGGGATATCTGGTTGGCGTGGACGAGTTGGACCAAAGGGTCTGTTTCTGTGCTGTACATCGCTATGACCTTATGACTCTATGTTTAATTGCTGACAGGTTGTTCACGAATGTAGCAGAAATACCTGAACTACAATTAGTAGTCATTAACAAAACAATGAGTACTCAGATGAGGTGTTTCATTGAGAGGGTGTACCATCTTGTGACTCATGTTCAGCATGCAGTATTTCAGATAATCATATTTCAATGGATCCAATTAGATTTTCATCTGGTGAGTCATTTCACAAGTGATCAAGAGTCTTTCTTGAAGGAAATCATGTCTCTCAAACTTGATTTTGTTTTTTGAGGAAGTAACCAAGAAGATTGATGAGGGCAAAGAGGTAGACACTGTGTACTTGAACTTTAGCAAAATCTTTGACGAGGTTCTGCATAGTAGGCTAATTAGAAAAATTAGATCACATGGAATTCAGGGTGAGCTTGTCAATTAGTTACAAAATTAGTTTAAGAGGAGTTGGGGTGTTATGTTAAAATTGTACGGGACATTGGTGAGGTGATGCCTCTTCTGGAGCACTGTGTCCAGTTCTGGTCTCCCTGTTATAGGAAGGACATCATTAATCTGGAGAGATTTACCGGGATGTTGCTGGGAATAGAGAGTTTAAATTATAAGGACCGACTTGATAGGCTGAGATTTGTTTCACTAGAGCATATGAGGTTGAGGGGTGACCTTATGCGATCTATGAAATTAGCAAGTTTTGAGAAGATTTGTAGCTCAGGTTTGCTCACTGAGCTGGAAGGTTCATTTTCAGATGTTTCATCACCATACTAGGTAACATCTTCAGTGAGCCTCCAGACAAAGTACTGCTGGTGTTTCCTACTTTCTATTTATACATTTGGGTTTCCTTGGGTTGGTGATGTCATTTCCTCTGGTGGCATCATTTCCTATGGTGATGTCATTTCCTGTTCTTTTTCTCAGGGGGTGGTAAGTGGGATCCAAGTCAATGTGTTTGTTGATAGAGTTCTGGTTGGAATGCCATGCTTCTAGGAATCTTCGTGCATGTCTCTGTTTGGCTTGTCCTAAGATGGATGTGTTGTCCCAGTCTTTTCAAAAAGATTTGAAAAAGATCAGGAGCAGTTTTTTTTTTCACACAGAGTAGTTCATATGTGGAATGAAAATCCGGAGGAAGTGGTGGTATGTGGGTACAGTCACAATGTATAAAAGACATTTAGATAAGTACATGAATAAGAAATATTTGGAGGGATATGGGCCAAACGCAGGCAGATGGGACTGGTTTAGTTTGGGATTATGGTCAGTTGAACTGATTGGACAGAAGGGTCTGTTTCCATGCTGAATGACTCTGTAACTTTCCAAGCTATACTCATCTGCATTTGGATGCAGTAAGCCAACAACAATCATCAAAAAGCCTGATCATTGAGGAGTAGCACAGATGTACAATACACTGATAAACCTTCTAACTACACTTAGCACAACTGAGATTGAAAACAACCTCCAACATGTGTGAGGTAATACTGCCCTCCCTGCTGCTATCCTCTCTGTCATTACCTTTTAGCTGCTGTCTTCACTGCTACTCCTGCCCTCTCTAAAGATGTTGCCCTCTTGATGCAGCCTGCTCTGCATTGTATCTTCATTGCTGTATCTGTCATTGTCATTTCTGCTGCTGTTTCCCTCTCTGTTGCTGCTGCAAAGACTGTATCATTTTCCTGTATTGTTGATTGTGATTTGAAATGGGGAAAAGAACAATTTTAAATACCAAGGATTGTTGAAGGATTACTGTGTTCACAAAAGCATACAACCTGCTATCATTGTTAGTACTGTTAACACATGTGCTTGTTCAAGTTACAATGGAAGCCTGGTTTGCAGACAAGCTGGAGTCAAGGGGTATATATGAATGGAGTTTTGACCAGCAACAGGGAACTGATTGGTCTGTGGACTGGTGACCTCTTATTGATAACAAAGGTCTTCTGCCTCCCAATAATAATAAGATTGGCTCCCAGGGTAGCTGTACATTTTGGAGGTGTGAATGTTTTGTCAGAAGCCATCAGACTTCTGGAGGAGAATGAGCTATTTTTCTTCTGCAGTAAAAAGGAACATCTCAAACCTGAGGAGACCTTGCGTTGTTTCCCTTTTCCAGCTGCTGTAAGCTGTAACTTTTAATTCATAAGACAAAGACTTTATAAGTGTGAACCAGTCATCTGGAGTACCTGGAAAAGGGAGCATTCTGATCATTAAAAGAATCATCTCAGTATTCCCCACAGACATTGACCATGGAACTGCCTTCCTAGCTTATCAATTCACCCATAGCACCCTTTCTTTTTATCGTTTGTCTGCATCTATGTCTAGAGGGAATGTTTACAAAGGGTTATGTGCCTATGGTTTATGATTGTTCACCAGTAAGTACAGTCAGTTCTGTTATAATGTGCATTTCCTCAATGCAAATTAGCTATAAAGTGATGGAAGAATTTAGAGGATTATTTGAACTTTCCTTACCTGTGTTGGCTAAAACACAATTCCTGTCCCATTTAAATGGTGCTACTATTATGTGGTTTTCTTATAACATGGGGTCACACAGGAATGGAACTGTCGTGTTATATCAGAACAGACTGTAGAGTCGATTCATTTGTAAAGAATAGTCATTCTTGTTCAGTTGAGGAATCAGGTCCATGCTTTCTATCAACCTTGATTGGACAGTCAAGTGAATTGGGGAATTCTGAGTACTTTTTAAAATCCTTAACTTTTATGACAACTCCGGGATTAGTGGTGATTGATTTCAGACATGCTATCCCAGTGAGCATAGCACTACAATCTCTGTGATTGCTCCTTCTGCTGTTACCTCCCTGTTGCTCGCCCCTCTGCCGTTACCCTCCTTGTTGCTAGCCCCTCTGCTGTTACCCTCCTTGTTGCTAGCCCCTCTGCTGTTACCCTCCTTGTTGCCAGCCCCTCTGCTGTTACCTCCCTGTTGCTAGCCCCTCTGCTGTTACCCTCCTTGTTGCTAGCCCCTCTGCTGTTACCTCCCTGTTGCTAGCCCCTCTGCTGTTACCCTCCTTGTTGCTAGCCCCTCTGCTGTTACCCTCCCTGTTGCTAGCCCCTCTGCTGTTGCTCTGCTTGTTGTTGCCATCTCTGCTACATATTTATTCACTCATGGGACGTGGGGATCACTGGCTGGCCAGCATTCATTGCCTGTCCTCAGTTCTCCTTGAGAAGGTAGTGGTGTGCTGTCTTCTTGAACCGCTAAAATCCATATGCTATAGATTGACCCACAATGCCTTCAGAGAGGGACTTCTGGGTTTTTGAGCCAATGACAGTGAGGGAATTGCAATATATTTTCAAGTGTGTGAGGGAGAAGGAGGCGTGGTTGGAGGGGATGTTGCACGCATTCATGTTTCCATGTAAACACTGTCCTTTTATCTTGGTTCATTTGTGGGTTATGGTCATCACTGGCTGGCCAGCAGTTATTGCTGTCCCTAGTTGCCATTGAGAAGGTGGTGATGAGTTACCTTCTTGAGCCACTGAAGTCACCTTTTGTGAGTTGACCCACAATGCCAATAGGGAGGGAATTCCAGGATTTTGACCCGGTAAATTTTGTCCTTCTCATTGGAGGTAGTTGTGGGTTTGGAAGGTGCAGACTAAGGATCTTTGGTGAATTTCTGCTGTGCATCTTGTAGATAGTATACATTGCTGCTACTGAACATCGGTGATGGAGGGAGTGAATGCTTGTGGGTGTGGTGCCAATCACACGGGCTACTTTGGTCTGGATGGTGTCAAGCTTCTTGAGTGTTATTGGAGCTGAACCAATCCAGGCAAGCGGAGAGTGTTCCATCACACTCCTGACTTGGGCCTTGTAAACAGTGGAAAGACTTTGGAGAGTCTGGAGGTGAGTTACTCACTTCAGTATTCTTAGCCTCTGACCTGCTCTTCTCGACACTGTATTCATATAGTGAGTCCAGTTGAGTTTCTGCTCAGTAGTAGCACTATGGATGTTGATAGTGGGGGACTCAGTGATGGTAACACCATTGAATATCCAGGGATGGTGGTTAGATAGTTTCTTATTGGAGATTGTCATTGCCTGGCATTTGTATAATTAGATTAGATTGGATTCCCTACAGTGTGGAAACAGGCCCTTCAGCCCAAAAGGTCTGCACCAACCCTCTAAAGAGTAACCCACCCAGACTCACTTTATACCTGACTAATGCACCTAACACTATGGGCAACTTCGCGTAGCCAGTTCACCTGACCTGCACATCTTTGGACAGTGGGATGAAACTGGAGCAGCCGGAGGAAACCCACGCAGACACGGGGAGACTGTGCAAACTCCACACAGACAGTCACCCGAGGCGGGAATCGAACCCGGGTCCCTGGCACTGTGAGGCAGCAGTGCTAACCACTGAACCACCTTGCCACCCAATAGAATAGCGTCCCCTATCAGCGTTTCGTAAAGACCACTCCCTCCGTGACTCCCTTGTCAGATCCACACCCCCCACCAACCCAACCTCCACTCCCGGCACCTTCCCTTGCAACCGCAGGAGATGCAAGACTTGCGCCCACACCTCCCCCCTCACTTCCCTCCAAGGCCCCAAAGGAAACTTCCATATCCGCCACAAATTCACCTGCACCTCCACACACATCATCTATTACATCCGCTGCACCCGATGTGGCCTCCTCTATATTGGGGAGACAGGCCGCCTACTTGCGGAGCGATTCAGAGAGCACCCCTGGGCCACCCGGACGAACCAACCCAACCAACCTGTAGCACAGCATTTCAACCCCCCCTCCCACTCCACCGAGGATATACAGGTCATTGGACTCATCCACCGCCAAACCACAACAACCCGACAGTCGGAGGAGGAGCGTCTTAGACCTATCAGCCTCACCTTGACCTCTTTCCACCTATCACATTTCCGACGCCCCTCCCCCAAGTCCCTCCTCCCTACCTCTTATCTTAGCCTGCTGGACACACTTTCCTCATTCCTGAAGAAGGGCTTATGCCCGAAACGTCGATTCTCCTGTTCCTTGGATGCTGCCTGACCTGCTGCGCTTTTCCAGCAACACATTTTCAGCTCTGATCTCCAGCATCTGCAGTCCTCACTTTCTCCTACCCAATAGAATAGGTCAATATCAAAATCTGGAAAAATGCAAACAATGGTGCTCCACGGTCAGACCTGGGTCACTATACTTCAGTTTGTGGTTTATTCTTCAATGGAATATGAGAATCAATTGACTAATCCCAGCCCTCAAGACATAGCTCATAGATCAATTAATATTGCATACGCAATGAAGTAAGCCTCTTCTTACTTCTTTATGATTGGATGGAATAAGTCATCTGATCCTGGTACTTCGTCCATATTCAGTTTGAGCTCTGTAATAAGTCAATTTTATCAATTCTGATCTCTTATCGAACCTTTGAGCATGTTGAAGAATAGTCATTTAGTGATTATTGCACAATAGTAAATAAAACAAGGGGATCATTTCAATTCGTCCCCATTGTGTGAAACAATGCATCTATGGAATCAAATTGCACTTACACAAACTGCTTGCGTGGCATGATTGTTATTTGCCACTTGTCAAGCCTGGATATTGTCCAGATCTTGCTGTATTTGAACATGACTGTTTCAGTATCTGAGGAGTTGTGAATAGTGTGAACATTGTGCAAGCATTGGCGAACATCCTCACTTCTGACCTCATGATGGAGGGAAGGTCTTTGATGATGCAGCTGAAGACCATGAGGTTACAGATTGTGCTGAAGTACAGTTCGGCAGTTGTTGATGGCCCACAGTGCCTAATGGATGCCCAATCTTGAGTTGCTGCATTTATTCAAAGTCTGTCTTATTTAGCACAGTGATAATGCCACATAACACGATGGAAGGTATTCTCAATCTGAAGGTGGGGACTGTTCAGTTGTCACTCTTACCGATGCGTGGACAGATGCATCTGCAGCCAGCAGATTGGTAAGGATGAGGTCAGGTATGTTTTTCCCTCTTGTTGGTTCCCTCACCACCTGCTGCAGACCCAGTTTATAGGTGCACAGCAAAATCCCCCAGCCTGAGTACATTTTGTACCCCTGCCACTCTCAGTGCTTACCTCCAAATGCTGTTCATGTGGAATTCATGGAGTCTGGAGTCACTGTTGAGTGTCAGGGCAACTCCGTCCCAACAGTAAATGACTGTGGTGCCCCCTCTGCTGGGTTTGTCCTGCCAGTGGGACAGAACGTATTCATGGACCCTGATGTGTCTGGAACAGTCTCTGTAAGGTATGATTCTGTAAGTGTGACTATGTCAGCTTATTGCTTGACACATCTGTGAGACAGCTGTCCCAATTTTGTCACTAGTAAAAAGGGTTGTTTCTGCCCTTGTCTTTTTCAGTGCCTAGTTTCTGTCCAGTTTCAGTTCATACAACAAAGTGGCTTGCTAGGCCGTCCTCAAAGGGCAGTTGAGAGTCAACCACATTACTAGGTGAGAATGATGGATCAACAATGATTATCAGGAGATCCTTAATTTCAGGCTTTTTTTTTATTGAATTGAAACTGCACCATCTGCAGTGACAGGATTCAAATTCAGGTCCCCAGACCATTAGCAGAATATCTGGATTAATAGTCTCACGATAATACCACGAGGACATTGCCACCCAACATATATAATACCACAAGGACATTGCCACCCAACATACATAATACCACGAGGACATTGCCTCCCAACATACATAATACCACAAGGACATTGCCTCCCAACATACATAATACCATGAGGTCATTGTCACCCAACATACATAATACCACAAGGACATTGCCTCCCAACATACATAATACCACAAGGACATTGCTTCCCAACATACATAATACCACGAGGACATTGCTTCCCAACATACATAATACCACGAGGACATTGCCACCCAACATACATAATACCACGAGGACATTGTCACCCAACATACATAATACCACGAGGACATTGCCACCCAACATACATAATACCACGAGGACATTGCCACCCAACATACATAATACCACGAGGACATTGCCACCCAACATACATAATACCACGAGGACATTGCCACCCAACATACATAATACCACGAGGACATTGCCACCCAACATACATAATACCACGAGGACATTGCCTCCCAACATACATAATACCAC
>NC_057729.1:2512975-2549803 GCF_004010195.1 Chiloscyllium plagiosum | reverse complement strand
ACACACACTCACAGCGAGGGAGGGACACACACACACATATACATGCACACACATAGACACACACACAATCACACATACACACACACACACAGACACACACACGCATACACACACACACCCACACAGAAACACACAGACAGACAGGCACACACACACACATACACGCACACACACACACACACATAGAAATGGATGAGACGACATCAACTCACAGTACTATGCCTTCAATTTTCCATAAAATCTTTCTTCATTCCTCAAGTTCTGGATTCTCTTGTCTAAGCTTTCTTTCAAAGCTATTTTGTAATATGGATGACTTTTTAAAATATTATAGAAAATAAGCATGCAAGTACCCTAAAATAACAACGAAAACATACATACTTAATAGCTCGGACAGCATCTGTGGAGAGAAACAGAATTAGCATTTCAGATCATGAATAGCCTTTGAACAAATACCTATCTCTTTCTTGAAGTGCAGATTACATTCCAGGAGTAAAGCTTAAGATTCTTTGTCCAACTTCTAGTACAGTTTGGAACGTGTATTTAACTCCTTTCCTGTCCATTGTCTCTGCTACCAATAACAATTTTGCAATAACTCTGAGGTGTCAATGCCAAACCCATTACGACAGAGCTGAAGCTAGATATGTCCCAGCTATCCTACTTCACTTCCAGCTCTCCCCACTTCACAAATTCGACTGTCATGGAATTAGAAACACAGGAACAGGAGTTGGTCATTCAGCCTTTTGAGGCTGCTCTGCCATTCAGTTAGATAATGACTGTCCATCCACCACAATGCCTCTTTCCCACACTATTGCCATGTCCTTTGATGTCATTAATCTTCAAAATTCAGGTAGTTCAGCTTCCACAGTCCTTTGGGGTGGAGAATTCCAAAGATTCCCAGAAGAATGGAAGTAATCTCTCCACATCTTCATTTTAAATGGCCTACTCCATATCCTGCAATTTTAGAACATAGAACACAGAAGAATACAGTGCAGTACAGGCCCTATGGCCCTCGATGTTGCGCCGATCCAAGCCCACCTAACCTATACTAACCCACTATCCTCCATATACCTATCCAATGCCCGCTTAAATGCCCATAAAGAGGGAGAGTCCACCACTGCTACTGGCAGGGCATTCCATGAACTTACGACTCGCTGAGTGAAGAACCTACCCCTAACTTCAGTCCTATATCTACCCCCCCTTAATTTAAAGCTATGCCCCCTTGGGTTGTCAATCTCCAATTTATCAATGTCCACAATATCATGTCCTGTGGGAATTTTGTAAATTTCTGTTAGATTACTTCTTATTTTTCCAAATTCTACAGAATACAGAATCCATTCCATAATCTTTCCTCATTCTTTAGGTACAGTCTCACCAGGCTTTATACATTACAGCAAGAACTGTGCCATCACCTGTACAAAGTTAAAAATCACAATGCCACGTCATAGTCCAAAAGGTTTATTTGGAAGCACAAGCTTTGGGAGCGCTGTTCCTTCATCGGGTAGCTGGTAGGGCAGGATCATAGGACACAGAATTTATAGTAAAAGATCAAAGTGTCATACAACTGATGCCATGTATTGAACAATCTTAGATTGCTGTTTTGTTTTAATCACTTAAAATGGGTTGCAGGTTTTCATTCATTAATATGTGAATCCCAGAACATCTTTCTGGATTAACTTGAGGTTTTATAAAACAAGGTGACACCTCAGCTCAGACAAAGCATTAAAGGTGTAAACTTAGAGTCAGACTGGTTCTATTTCTAAAGCAGGAATTTATAAAATATCACATGCACTGACTGCCGAAGATTGTGTGTCCTAAGCCCAACTATCTTCAGTTGCTACATCAAAGACCTTCCATCTATCAGAAGGTCAGATGTGGGGATGATCCCTGATGATTGCACAATTTTCAGCATTTTACAAGACTGCTCAGACGCTTCAGCTATCCATGTTGAAATGCAGCAATATCCAGGCTTGGACTGAAAAGTGATAAGGAACATGAAGATCACAAATGGCAGGCAATGACCATAGAACATAGAACGTAGAACATAGAACACTACAGCTCAGTACAGGCCCTTTGGCCGTTGATAGTGTGCCGACCTGTGAAACCAATCTGAAGCCCATCTAACCTCCACGATTCCATTATCATCTATATGTTTATGCAATGACCATCTAAATGTCCTTAATGTTGGTGAGTCCACTACTGTTGCAGGTAATGCGTTCCACACCCTTACTACTCTCTGAGTCAAGACTCTACCTCTGATATCTGTCCTATATCTTTCACTCCTCAAATTAAAGCTATATCACCTCGTGCTAGTCATCACCATCCGAGGAAAAAGGCTGTCACTGTCCACCCTATCTAAACCTCTGATCATCTTGTATGTTTCTATTAAATCACATCTTAACCTTTTCTCTAACAAAAACAGCCTCAAATCCCTCAGACATTTCTCATAAGATTTTCCTTCTATACCAGGCAACATCCTGACAAATCTCCTCCTTTCCAATGCTCCCACGTCCTTCCAATAATGTGGCAACCAGGAACGTTCTGCAATACAGTTCAAGTGTACCTGCACCAGAGATTTTTACAGCTGCAACGTGACCTCATAGCTCCGAAACTCGATCCCTCTATGAGTAAAACCTAACACACCGTAGGCCTTCTTAACAACCATACCAACCTGGGCGGCAACTTTGAGGGAGCTATGCACATGGACACAGATCTCTCTGCTCATCCACGCTACCAAGAATCTTACCATTAGCCCAGTACTCTGCATTCCTGTTACTCCTTCCAAAGTGAATCACCTCATACTTTTCTGCATTAAACTCCATTTGCCATCTCTCAGCCCAGCTGTGCAGCTTATCTATGTCCCTCTGTAACCTGCAACACCCTTTAGCACTATCCACAACTCCACCGACTTTAGTGTCATCCACAAATTCACTAATCCATTCTTCTATGCCCTCATACAGGTCATTTATACAAAATGACAAACAGCAATGGCCCAAAAACAGATCCTCGGGGTATGCCACTAGTAACTGAACTCCAGGATGAACATTTCCCATCAACCAAGACACTCTGTCTTCTTTCAGCTAGCCAATCTCTGATCCAACCCGTTAAATCACCCTCAATCCCATGCCTCTGGACTTTCTGCCTACCGTGGGGAACCTTAGCAAACGCTTCACTGAAATCCATATACACCACATCAACTGCTTTACCCTCACCGACTGTTTGGTCACCTACTCAAAGAACTCAATAAGGTTTGTGAGGCACGACCTACCCTTCACAAAACCATGTTAACTATCCCTAATAAAATTATTCCCTTCTAGATGATTATAAATCCTATCTCTTATAATCCTTTCCAAAACTTTGCCCACCACAGAAGTAAGGCTCAATGGTCTATAATTACCAGGGCTGTCTCTTATTCCCCTTCTTGAGCAAGGGAACATTTGCTAAACTCCAGTCTTCTGGCACTATTCCTAAAGGACAGCATAAAAATCAAGGCCAAAGGCTCAGCAATCTCCTTGCTAGCTTCCCAGAGAATCCTGGGATAAATCCCATCTGGCCCAGGGGCTTATCTATTTTCACACTTTCCAGAAATGCTAACACCTCCTCCTTGTGAACCTCAATCCCATCGGGTCTAACAGCCTGTCTCTCAGTATTCTCCTCGACAACATTGTCTTTTTCCTGTGTGAACACTGACGAGAAGTATTCATTTAGTGCTTTTCTTATCTCTTCGGACTCTGTGCACAACTTCCCATGACCATCCTTGACTGGCCCTCATCTTACCCTAGTCATTCTTTTATTCCTGACATATCTACAGAAAACTTCAGGATTTTCCTTGATCCTACCTGCCAAAGACTTCTCATGTCCCCTCCTGGCTCTTCTTAGCTTTCTCTTTAAGTCCTCCTGGCTAACCTGTAACTCTCAAGCACCCTAACTGAGCCTTCATGTGTCATCTTTACATAAGCCTCCTTCTTCCTCTTGACAAGAGATTCAATGTCTTTATTAAACCACAGTTCCCTCGCTTGACCACTTCCTCCCTGCCTGATAGGTACATATTTATCAAGGACACGCAGTAGCTGTTCCTTGAACAAGCTGCACATTTCAATTGTGCCCATCCCCTGCAGTTTCCTTCCCCATCCTATGCATCCTAAATCTCGCTCAATCGCATCATAATTGCCTTTGCCCCAAATATAACTCTCACCCTGCTTCTTCACCCTCATCCAGGTCATTTATAAAAATGACAAACAGCTGTGGGTCCAAAACAGATCCTTGGGGTATATCACTAGTAACTGAACTCTAGGATGAACATTTCCCATCAATCACCACCCTCTGTCTTCTTTCAGCTAGCCAATTTCTGATCCAATCTGCTAAATCACCCTCAATCACATGGCTCCATACTTTATGCCTACCGTGGGGAACCTTACCAAATGCTTTACTGAAATTCATATACATTACATCAACTGCTTTACCCTCATCGCTAAGGTAAATGTAACTGAATTGTGGTCACAATCACAAAGTGCTCACTTACCTCCAAATCGAACACCTGGCCGTGTTCATTACCCAGTACCAAATCCAATGTGTCCTCGCCTCTTGTTGGCCTGTCTACATACTGTGTCTGGAAACCCTCCTGTACACACTGGACAAAAACTGACCCATCTAAAGTACACAAACTATAGCATTTCCGGTCAATATTTGGACAGTTAAAGTCCCCCATAATAATTACCCTGTTACTTTCGCTCCTATCCAGAATCATCTTTGCAATCCTTTCCTCTATATCACTGGAACTTTCCGGAGATCTATAGAAAACTCCCAACGGGGTGACCTCTCTTTCCTGTTTCTAATCTCAGCCCATACTACCTCAGTAGACGAGTCCTTATCAAACGTCCTTTCTGCCACCATAATACTGTCCTTGACTAACAATGCCATATCTCCCCCTCTCTTATCACCTTGCCTGATCTTACTGAAATATCTAATCCCTGGAACCTGGAGCAACCATTCCTGTCTCTGCTCTAGCCATGTCTCCGAAATGGCCACAACATCGAAGTCATAGGTACCAACCCATGTTGCAAGTTCACCCACTTTATTCTGGATGCTCCTGGTGTTGAAGCAGACACACTTCAAACCACCTTCCTGCCTGCCAGTGCACCCCTGCGACCTTGAAACCTTATTCATGACCTCACTAGTCTCAACCTCCTATACCCTGGAGCTATAACTCAGGTTCCCAGCCTCCTGTTGAATTAATTTAAACCCTGCTGCACAGTATTAGCAAATGTCCCCCAGGATACTGGTGTCCCTCTGGTTCAAGTGTAGACCATGCCATTTCTAGAGGTCTCACCTACCCCAGAATGAGCCCCAATTATCCCCTCGTTCTGCACCTCCCTCCTGTAACAACATGTTCAACTGCTCTCTCTCCCTATTCTTTGCCTCATTGGCACGTGACACGGGTATCAAACCACAGATAACAACTCTGTTTATTCTAGCTCTAAGCTTCCATCCTAGCTCTCTGAATTTCTGCCTTACATCCCCATCCCTTTTCCTACCAATGCCGTTGGTGCCTATGTGGGCCAGGACTTGGGACTGCTCTCCTCCCTCTTAATGATCCTGAAAACACAGTCCGAGACATCACAGGCCCTGGCACCCAGGAGGCAACATACCAACCGCCAGTCTCTCACATTCCCGGAGAATCTCTTATCTGTCCCCCTAACTGTACCAGAGACCTGTACCCCATAGCTTACCCCTGGTAAGTCATCCCCCCCACCCCCAACAGTATCCAAAATGGAATCTGCAAATGCAAATTCATCTCATAAACTCTGTGTGTGTGTGTGTGTCTGACTGAGAGAGATTGAGAGAGTGTGTTTGCGTTTGCTTGATAGGGTGTATGCCTGTGAGAGGGTGTGCACATGACTTTGTCTCTGAGAGAGAGCATGTGTATGAGAGAGGGTCTGCACGAGTATGTGAGTGTGATCGTGTGTATGTGTGCTTGTGTGTGAGAGGTATAGTGTAATGGGTTCTCCTGTAGTGTGACATGAAAACAAGATCCTGGTTGAAACCATCCTCACGGGTACTTAACTTGGCTATCAGCCTCTGTTCAGCGACTCTGCGTTGTTGCGTATCCCAAAGTCCACTTTGGAGGATGGTCACCTGAGGATCCGAGGCTATATGCCCTTGACCGCTGAAATGTTCCCCGATGGGGAGGGAACATCCCCACCTGGTAATCGTTGCTCAGTGGCCTTCTATCCAATCACTTTTGTATATATTTTAATGCATTGTCTGAGCTGATATGTCACCTTTTTTTAATAAAATCTTAAGTTATCTCAGCAACGTGACTTAAAAGAGGTCCTGGGATTTAAATATTAATGAATCAAAACCTGCAACCCATTCTAAGTGATTAAGACTTAACAGCAATCGAGGTTTGTTCAATACACTTTATCAGTGGTATGACACTTTGATCTTTTAGTGTAAATTCTATGTCCTATAATCCTACCTGACCCACTAGCTATCTGAAAAAGGAGCAGTGTTCTGAAAGCTTGTACTTCCAAATAGTCCTGTTGGATTATAACCTGGTGTTGTGTGATTGTTAACTTTGGCCGCCCCAGTCCAACACCGGCTCCTCCACATCATGGTCACCTCTGCAGTAAACCCCACACGGTATCTGAATCAAAAACATTTTTTGCCATAGAAATTAAAATTTTCACGGCATGACGATTCCATGCCACACATTCTTCCAAATAATCCAGAAAACCCCACCTAGCAATTTTCATACTGTACACATTCCTGCAACACCTTTTTCACTCCTGTACCCTCCTGCTACCATCAGCGCCAGACCCAATCAATGACAAACTCATCGATCCTTTGGTTTCATCTTTCGCTGCTGGGTCTACCTCACCGACATCTCCTTAGGGCTTGGTCTCCTGTGCTCGCTCTCCCTCACACTGGGTTCACGCTACCCCTCATGAGTCTTTTTGCCACTGATGCCATCCAAACTGTCACTGCTGTCACGGATCTCAGGAAGGAGCCGACTCTGTCGCCTCCATTGCCACACGTGCTCAGGAGGCTGGATCTCACCTTGCCGAAGACACCAAGAAAGGCTTTTAAAGAGGAAAAAAAAAGAAAAAGCGCAAATGTAAACAGAATAGAAAAGAAACTAAGAAAGCACACAAAAGTAATGCTGCTATTCTGCCTCCATCTCGAAGAAAATATGATGCAAACTGACCTCAATGACAGAGCAGATAAAGAAAGACCGTAGTTCCCCAGCTGAAAAGGCAACTACAGCAGTTGGATTTTTCTATTCATCATGGTGCAACACCACTAAAACCCAACTACAAACTCATCAAGATTACTTGGACAATAATGACCCCCAACATTTCAGTGTGAAACAATCTCATGGGCAGGCTTTTACCAAGGTTCATGTACCAAGTCTTGTGGTAATTTAAAATTGACAATGGAACAAGACTGTGAACCTAAGAGCTCTGAGTTAAAAATCAGGTGAAAGATGCATTAAGGTTTTAGATATGTGTTGATACAGAGGTATCCTTGAGCAGCTGAATCTGTGACTGAGCAGTTGTATGAAGGTACTCTCTGATGAACCCAAATAGGGAGAGAGTTGGAAAAACTACCCCAATTCCATTCAGAACATGGAGGAAAACCACCTCAGTAGCTGAGGCAGCATTAATGTACAGATTGAAATGGAGTTAAGTTTCAGAGTTGTGATGTTTTATCAGATTTAGGGAAAAAAATAAAGGCCAGAGTTTTAGAGAAATCAAACTTGGGAAGTTAGAGTTTTAGAAAAATTGAAAATGAAAATTTAGAGTTGGCATTTTCCAGTTCTGAGGAAAGGTGACAGACCTGAAACTTTAGCTTTGTTTCTCTCTGTATAACAATGCTGCCCTATCCGCTCAGTTTATTTCCAGCATTTTCCTTTTTTATTTAAGATTTCCCACATCCATAATATTCTGCTTTTCAATTTCAAATTACACCTGACTTGGAAATCAAAACTTACAGGGTTACAGCTTTTGTACTCAGAGAAAGAAAACTATCAATTTTACAAACTGGAAATGTTTGAGCACTTATGAATAATCTGAAGAGGAGCTATCTGGAAAGAACAATAAGCATATCACAGGAGCTATCAAGACTTCAGTCACTTTGCCACCGTTAGTAAGGTTTGGTTTCCTGGGGAGTGGCAACTGAAGGAACAAGCAATGGCAAACACCTTCCACTGGACAGTAAAGACTCTGACAGCAAACCTCTTATCCACAGAGTTGTTTTTACTATCTGGAATAGAATCTCAAATTCACTGCCAGTGCTTCCAATTTTATAAATAAAAAAGTCTACGACATTTCACCTGCAGCTCAGCCTTAACCAATATGTCATCATCAACAGCCCTATTATACCGCAACACGTGTTTCTGATAAAGATGTCAAGGAACAGTTTTATTTTGATCTGTTGAAGTCCTCACTGCCATCCCAAAGGAAGAAAGGATCACCATTTTGGGAAATTTTGATGCCCCAGAGTTGGTCACGATTCTGATATCTCAAATGTTGGGAAAAGTAGAGCAAAAAAGCCAATGTAAATGCTGAGAAAATTGCCAGCCTGGTCTTATTAAAACAAATGCCCTCTTCTGACAGAAGGACAAAGATTGAAATCATAGATATAGAATTACCTATCGTAGGTCAAAGCATTGCACCCATTGGATTTTGTCATTGTTTAGTTCAAAGATTTAAATGATGTCTGCATCAACAAATCCATGTTGGGGTCCAATGCTTTTGTGTTGCTCTTGTGTTTACTTGATGAGCATCCATCAGCACAAACTCTCCATTGCATGCTTTAGCCTGGCCAAAATATTTGACTCAGTAAATCATGAGGCTCTCAATTGTCCTCAAGGATTTGGATGTCCAAGAAATTTCAGCACAGTTCTGCAGTTGCTTCATGATGTAATGGCTGCAAGTGGGAGATCTGAAATAGGCGTCTTCACCAGGTGAAGACCAGGTCAAATCAAACAGTGTGTGATAACACCCATACTCCCTGACAGTGGCTATTCAACTAGCCACTGCTGTCATTATAAAACATTGTCTTGATGGAAAACTTTAACCTCAGTCACATCTGTGACAAAACTGAAGTGACGACCATAAACAAACCTGATTTACCGTTTGTGAACGACTGCGGTGTCAGCCATTTCACACCAGCTTTGTAAAGCATGGTCAATCTCTTAAATTTTGTATCAAGAAATGGAACTTGCTTTGAATGTTGCCATTAACAAACCCTATATCAGCTACATATGGTCAGGCAAGTATTTCACCACCTTCGCATGGCAAAGGAGAAATTTAGGAAGGAATGTATTGAACTCTTCCCATATTTTAGCAGCTACTTCCACAAAAGGCATAATTGCCAATTAGATCCAATGACAGAGCAGCTGTCCAAGGTCTACAAATTATGGCAATGAGCATTTAACAACAAAGACTTCTGCAACTCAAAAAGTATCCCAGTGTACCAATTGTTTTCACCACACTCCTGTGCTGTGCTGTAATAAAAACAGACAGTGTTGGAGAAACTCAGCAGGTCTGGCAGTGTCTGTGGAGAGAGAATAGAGTTACATTTCAAGTCTATTATGACTTCATTGGAACTGATTGGAGCTGGAAATGTCGGTACTGTTTCCATAGTGTTGAAAAGTGGGAGGAGAAAGTGAATAGATGGTAAGGAGCCCAGAAGCAAAGACAAAGGCAGTGCTAATATTTCCATCCTCAGTCTGCTGTAGTGCTCCAGTGATGCCCAATATGCAGTACCTCATTTTCTACTTCAGCATTTTATAGCCCTCAGGTCTCAACATTGAGTTCAACAACTTCAGAGCATGAACACTACACTCCATTTTGATTATACACTTATTCTCCTTCTATGTCTTGCTCACAGGGGTTTGCTCTCAGCAAATCTCACCTATTTCATACTATTCACACCTATCATTAATCGTATTTTGCATCTATATTTCTCTTCTTCTACCTCTAGCACTCCCTTTGACATCTTGCCATCTGTTCCACTCGCTCCTCCTCCCCCTTTGTCAACAGTAGAAAATCTAATATTTTCCAGCCTCTTTCAGTCCCAAAGTAGAGTCATGTTGGATTCAAAACAGTTAACACTGTTACGCAGTTCACGTATGCCACCAGAGTTGCTGCATTTTCTGCAGCACTTCCTGTTTTTATTTCAGATCTCCAGCATCCACAATACGTTGCTTTTAATTGTACTGTGCTGAGACTTGGATTCCATATCAACAATTTATTAAAGACCTGGAGAAATGTCATTGCCAATGCTTCTTTTGTATTGTCTATATTCAATAGGAAGACCACTGCCATTAAATTCTCTATTACTATAATCTTGTTTCTGATCATTTTAATGATTTCCTGGACCTGATTAAATTAGAGTTTCCTTAGGATGGTTAGCTTTACTTTAATTTTTACTCTTCCCCTTACCTGTGATGCCTTGAATGTTGTTTATGGACGATACGCTGTTCTCTTCCTTCCAGTTTATTTTCACTCTGTGTAAGGTGAAGGAGCCTTGGATAACCAGAGAAGAGGAGCCTCTCGTCAAGGGGAAGAAGGAAGCTTACTTAAAGTTGAGGAAGCAAGGATCTAGCACAGCTTTAGAGGATTACAGGATAGCTAGGAAAGAACTCAGAAATGGAATGAGGGGAGCTAAGAAGAGGCAGGAAAGGAAGGAAGGAGTACGGAAAACCCAAAGGCATTCCACACTTATGTAAGGATGACCAGAGTGAGTAGGACCAATCAGGGATAGTGGAGGGAACTTGTGTCTGGAGTCTGAAGAGGTAGGGGAGACCCTAAATTAGTTTTTGTTTCTGTATTCACTAGAGAGAGGGACCTTGTTGATAATGAGACCACCATGAACCAGGTTAATAGGCTTGAATAGATTGAAGAAGGGCATGTGCCCGAAACGTCGAATCTTCTGTTCCCTAGATGCTGCCTGATGTTCCAGCAATAAAGTTTCAGCTTTGATCTCCAGCGTCTGCAGACCTCACTTTCTCCTCCTTCCAGACCAGATATATCCAAGGTTACTACGGAAAGTGAGGAATGAGATTGCTGTGCCTCTGGCAATGATCTTTGCATCCTCACTCTCCACGGGAGTAGTACGGGATAATTGGAGGGAGGGAAATGTTGTTCCTCTGTTCAAGAAAGGGAATAGGGAAATCCCTGGGAATTACAGACCAGTCAGTCTTATGTCTATGGTAAGCAAGGTACTGGAAAGGATTTATGACTATTTGGAAAAACATAGTTTGATGAAAGATAGTAAAGCTTTGTGAGGGGCAGGTTGACAAAGGTCGAGCAGTGGATGTGGTGTATATGAATTTCAGTCTGGTATTTGATAAAGTTCCCCACGGTAAGCTCATTCAGAAAGTTAGACGGTATGGGATACAGGGAAATTTGGTTGTCTACAAGGAGAATTGGCTAGCTGAAAGAAGACAGCCATTGATGGTGGATGGAAAATATTCTGCCCAGCGGTCGGTGAACAGTGGTGTCCCGCATGGCTCTGTTCTTGGGCCTCTGCTCTTTACAGTTTTTATAAATGACTTGGATGAGGAAGTGGAAGGATGGGTTAGTGACTTTGCCGATGACACAATGGTTGGTGGTGTTGTAGATAGTGGAGAGGACTGTTGCAGGCTACAACAAGACATTGACAGGATGCAGAGCTGGGTTGAGAAGTGACAGATGGAGTTCAACCTGAATAAAGCAAAGTGACTCGTTTTGGAAGGTCGAACTTGAATGCTGAAGATAGGATTAAAGACAGGATTCTTGACAGTATGGAGGAACAGCGGGATCTTGAGGTGTATGGACATAGATCCTTCAAAGTTGCCATCCATGTTGATAGGGTTGTTAAGAATGTGTATGGTGTTTTAGCTTTCATTAACAGGGAGATTGAGTTTAGGAGCCACAGTTTAGGGTGTGAAGGTTAGGTTGATCTTAGATTAAGATAAATGCTTGGCACAACATCATGGGCTGAAGGACCTGTACTGTTCTGTGTTCTATATTGTCTGTGCTAGTGCTATTCCAGTTCGAGTGAAGCATGTCCCAATGGTGTAGTTTCTTTTCCCAATGCTAGTGCCAATGTTCAATGTAATGGAACTCTTCCTCACTGCACCATACCTTCAAAAATGTGCTTGCCTCCCTTTGGGGATAATTAACCAGAAATTAGAATCCTTAAGAACCTGTCCCTTTAATTTAGCATCTGGTTCTTTGTAGTCTGCAAGCAGAATTTATTTCTTTTTTATATGTTATTATCCAATGTGTAACTCAGTAATGAATGCTCAATCAACCTGTCCCTCTCCATTATCCTTCAGGCCAATTCAAAATGTTCCTCATTCTTGCTCCAGATCGGCAACCAACTACTCAATCCTACTTGCCAAAGTTGCTTATTATCTTCCTCCCCATTCTTAAATTGCTTGCAATTACCACATTGGTGGGGCTCTTGTGGTGCAGTGGTAATGTCCCTACCTCTGAGCCAGGAGGGCCAGGTTCATACCTATCCATCCTACAGATGTCAATTCACATTCTTTGAACAGATTCATTTGAAATGGTTATATTTCAACCTGTTCAGAGAATGTGATTTGACATTAAGCTTCCCCTCCTCCTCCCTTTCACTCTTTGGACTGTCCCCTGCTCTAAAGTGCTGTAGTCTGCATCGCAATGTCTTTATCCTTCTCCTCACAGATAACACATTGCATTAGTAAGTTGAATCTGTTTCCATGTTTTCTATTGAGTTAGGTCCTCCTTACTCTGTATTCTGTTGGTCACATCAACCCCATTTTGAACCTTTAACTCTTTACAAAGTCGAGAAACTGATTGATTTCTTGAGCAGATTGTCCAAGTATTGTTTCATGTCCCATATGTGTCAGTGTTTTTCCAAATCACATTAAATTCAATGACTCTGAGCCAGGAAGTTTTAAAGGGGAGGCATCTGTGTTCACTCAAGCCATTCTTGATATCCACAAATTATCACATGTTGCAGTCCAAACACTCAGCCTGCTGTCATATTTTACTTGATGCTAATTTTTTAAAACTGTTTTTGTGCTTTATGCTATGTTTTAGTAATACCTACTGTCCTAGATCTGTGTGAAACATAGACCATCTACTGACGACATATTAAAGATTTGGACAGATTCCACATCAAATATATTTGGAACATCATGGGCATCAAATATTAGAACAAAATGTCCAATTAAGAGCAGAAATGTCCAGAATTGAAACACCTATCATAAGAATTCAGCTCAAAAGGAATGGACGTAAGACAGTCATATATTCACATCTCAAACCTGAACCTACTTGTAGGTAGGTCACGTTTAAAGACTTCCTGAAAGCGAACTTCAGGAAATGTGTCATGACCACCATGGACTGAGAGAAAAATACTCCCTGTGGCATGAGCTGAAGTAGTGGTGTTGCTTCGTTCAAATAACAGAGAACACAGGTAGCTAAAGACAAAAGGCAAATTAGAAAGACTGGATAGTCCCAACAAAATTAGACAATTCATCCTTCCTTGTACTGTGGAAATTCATGCAGGTCTTTAGTCTATCTCTGCAGTCATCTTAGAGTGCAAAACAAATTACGTGCAAGAAATGGTAATCTTCAATGATGAAAAGAAACCAATGACAATGACTTATATCTAGCTTTTGTTTGTAAGTTTTCTTTATCGACACCATCACTTTCAGTAAACAGTGGACAAAGGTTTTAAATACTCACCGTCTCAAGTTTCAAATATTGGGAATAAAATAAGGCCAACTTATTATCATCATCATTGTTGTCAGCAATGACTAATGAGTATGATTGTCTACCTAGGAAATTCTGTGTCACTGGTCATGAGTTCTGTGGGTCCTTGTGTGGTTGATGAGTCCAATCCTAGCGCTACATATTTGGCAATTGTTTCCAGAAGGTGGAATTGGCCCTTGGCCTCGAGATCATTGGTTTTCCTTTTACTGATTCCTTTAATGTGCTTATCCTTGCCGACAAGTGTTCTCAAAGAACTGTGTCCCTTCAAATTGGAGGTTCCTCTAAGTTGATTTACTCTGAATGAGGGTGTCCAACACATTAGCATCTATGTTGCATTTCTTGAGGGATGCCGTCAGGGAGTCTTTGAAACACTTCCTTATGTTACCTCCATGGATTTTAGTAAGGCTTTCGATAAGATCCCTCATCGTAGCTTCATCCAGAAGATTAAGATGCATGGGTCACATGAATTCAGAATTTGCTTGCCCTTAGAAAGCGGAAGGGTCTTTTTCAGGCTGTGGTATCGCAGGGATCCATACTGGGACCTCTGCTGTTTGAGATATACATAAATGATTTAAATGAAAATGTAGATTGGTTGCTTAGTAAGTTTGCAGATGATACAAAGATCACTGGAGTTGTGGATAGTCTAGAAAGTTGTCAAAGGATACAGTAGGATATAGATAGTTGCAGGTATGGGCAGAGAAATGGCAGATGGAGTTAATCAAGGTAAATGTGAGGTGCTGCACTTTGGGAGATCAAATGTTAAGAAAAAATAGACAGCTAATTGCAGGACCATTAACAGCATTGATGTACAGAGGGATCTTGGGGTTCAAGTCCATAGCTCCCTGAAAGTGGCCACACAAGTAAATAGGGTGGTAAAGAAGGCGTGTGGCATGCTTGCCTTTATTGGTCGGGATATTGAATACAAGAGTCAGGATGTCAAGTTGCAGCTTTTCAGTACTTTGCTTAGGCCGCACTTAGCGTATTGCGTTCAATTCTGGTCACCACATTACAGGAAGGATGTGGAGGCTTTGGAGAGGGAGGAAGAAGAGGTTAACCAGGTTGCTGCCTGGATTAGAGGGTATGAGCTACAAGGAGAGACTAGGAAAACTCATGTTGTTTTCACTGCAGCAGCAGAGGCTAAGGGGAGACTTGATAGAAGTCTTTAAGTTATGAGTTGCATAGATTGGGTTGATGGTCAGAATTCCCAGAGTTTAGGGGTGTCATGGTGGCTCAGTGGTTAGCACTGTTGCCTCACAGCACCAGGGACTTGGGTTCGATTCCAGCCTCGGATGACTATTTGTGTGGAGTTTGCACATTCTCCCTCTGTCTGCGTGGGTTTCCTTCAAGTACTCCGGTTTCCTCCCAAAATCCAAAAATGTGCCAGTCAGGTGGATTGGCCATGCTAAGTTGCCCATCATGTTAGATGCATTAGTCAGAGGAAAATGGGTCTGGGTGGGTTACTCTTCGGAGGGTCACTGTGGGCTTGTTGGGCCAAATGGCCTGTTTCCACACTGTAGGGAATCTAGTTGAAATGCCTAAAACTAGGGGCCATGTATTTAAGATGAAGGGGGAACTTGAAAGTACATATGAGGAGCAAATGTTTTACACAGAGTGGTAGGAGTCTGGAATGGTCTGCAAGGGATGGTGGTAGATGCAGATGCAATAGTGGTACTTAAGGGACTTTTAGATAAGCATATGAATATGCAAGGAATAGGGGATATGGACGGCAGACAGAAGGGATTAGTTTAATATGGGCGGCACGGTGGCACAGTGGTTAGCACTGCTGCCTCACAGCGCCTGAGACCCGGGTTCAATTCCCGCCTCAGGCGACTGACTGTGTGGAGTTTGCACATTCTCCCCATGTCTGCGTGGGTTTCCTCCGGGTGCTCCGGTTTCCTCCCACAGTCCAAAGATGTGCAGGTCAGGTGAATTGGCCATGCTAAATTGCCCGTAGTGTTAGGTAAGGGGTAGATGTAGGAGTATGGGTGGGTTGCGCTTCGGCGGGGCGGTGTGGACTTGTGGACCGAAGGGCCTGTTTCCACACTGTAAGTAATCTAATCTAATCTAATCTAATCTAATCTAAAGTCATGTTTGGCACAACATGGTGGACTCAAATGCTTGTTCCTGTACTGTACAGTTCTATGTTCCATGTTCCTTTGTCCTCTTCTTACTTGAAGGCCTTCTTTGAGCTTGTTAAAGAAGATTTATTTTGGCAGTCGAAACTCAGGGATCCTATGCCTGTGACCAGCCCAGCAGAGTTGCTACCAACGTATTACAATCCTACTTAATGCCAAGCTCATTCTTCTTGTTCCAAACATCCTGGAGACTCAGCATATGTGACCAGACTTGGATACTCATGCCTTGATTAAGCACTGTTCCTTCAAGTCAGAGGATCAAAACTCTGGAACTCCACACTTAACAATACTGTGGGTGCACTTTCATTTCACAGATTGGAGCAGTTCAAGCAGAAAGCCCAACACCTCCACTTTATTCTTCACACCTTTATCCTTTCATGGGATGTGGCATTGCTGGCATCTGTTCCCAAAAAGATATCCCTTGAACTGAGTAGCTTCCTAGGCCAACTTAGAGGGCAATTTAAGAATCAGCCACATTGTTAATTCTGGAGCCAGTTGTAGGCCAGATCAAGTAAGGACAGTAGATTTCCTTTGCTACAGGTTATTAGTGAACCAAACAGATCCTTACAACAAAGAATGGTAGTTTCATGGCACTATTAATGAGACTAGATCTATATTCCATCTTTATTATTTAAATGTAAATTCCACCAGCTGACCCCATGTACCCAGAGCATTAGCCTGGGTCTCCAGATTACTATTCCAGCAATACTATTTCTATACCATCACCAGCTATCCCCGAATGAGCAATAATTTTTTTAAAAAAGACCACCCCATTCATCAAAAGTTTAATTTGTACTAATGCCGAAGTATTAACTGTTTTTTGTTTTCTTTATGATCAGCTCTGCTTATTTTTCTGGATACAAGTTTTTTTTAAAAACCAAAGACACGTCATATCCTCTGGGAAAATTAATGTTTGGAAATTACGTGGCTCCGGCCTTCTGCGCAGTCACTCCCAGGAGCATCCCGATGAAGGTTACAGCTCCATTGCTGCTGCATGGGCAGCCTAGGCAACCTTCTTCCAATCACCTAAGGGAACTGCAGCTGGACAGCCCTTCAAAAATGAGAGCACAATTATGCTGCTGGTCTTTTGACATGCACATGTGCAGAGTCCAGCAGAAGGATGGCAGAACTGTTGGTGACAATTAGGTTATACAAATCCAAAAGGATAAAAATCACACAACACCAGGTTATTGTCCAACAGGTTTATTTGGAAGCACTAGCTTTCGGAGTGCTGCCCCTTCATCAAGTAACTGTGGAGCAGGACCATAAGACTCAGAATTTATAGCAAAAGATTACAGTGTCATGCAGCTGAAATGATATATTGAACAAACCTAGATTTTTAAATCTTTCATCTTTTAGAATGATTTGGAGATGCCGTTGTTGGATTGGGGTGTACAAAGTTAAAAATCACACACCACCAGGTTATAGCCCAACAGGTTTAATTGGAAGCACTAGCTTTCGGAGCGCTGCTCCTTCATCAGGTGTTTGAGCTGGGGTGCGTCCGATTAAACCTGTTGGACTATATCCTGGTGTTGTGTGATTTTTAACTTTGTACACCCCAGTCCAACACCGGCAACACCAAATCAAATCCAAAAGGATGCTGCCTCAAAAACGACTTACATTAATTCTCTCTCCGGGACACCCAACACCTGATGGTCCGAGTTCATCGATTCATCCTGGAAAAATTGACTATTCTCAAGGTTGCCCTCATAAGACAAAAAGTAGCAGATGTTCCTGGAGCTACATTGCATTATTGAAACCCCAGTATAAATGTTTCCCCAAGAAAAGGCATTGGGATTTGTCATTTACAATACCCCCACCTAGCTGTGACGTGTATCCTGTAATTTTCTCTTCAAAACAGGACAAATTAAGGGGTTATCTACAGACCATCCAACCAATATCTCCAAAATTTACACTCCATAATATCAGATTCCACTCTTACTGCCAATTCGTTAAGTGACACATGCTCATAACCATATTAATTCACAGTAGATGGATGTTTCAGCTGACAAATGTGAGATAATGAATGTTGGCTTTAGTAAGGATGTGCTTGTCTAACTTGAGAGGCCATTGACTATTTTTTCACCTTGCCAGACTGACTTCTTTTTGTGCTTGTCCAGAGAAAAAGTTGAAGAGGAGTTAACATATTGGCAGGAAAGTTGAACTGTCTCGTATAGCATTTCCAGAAATGCAGAGAGAATTGCCAAGGACAGCTGCTCCTGAACCATAAGCTAAAGATGTAGCAGATATGCCACCTGTCATTGTTTCTCCTATTTTGCTTCCCCAATGGCTTTTGCAGTTCGCTTCTACTGTGCTCCTTCCTTGTGGAAGGTGAGAGGCCGTATGTCAGGTGCCATCAGATGAAAATATTGAATATTGTCGTAAATGAAGATTTATGTATAAGTATTAACAGTGAAACTTGAACAATATTTTTGTGTAAAATGTAAGACACAGAAGGCAATAACGGGAGCTAGAAATCAGAATGGATGGGTTTGATGAGTTGGGCAGCGTTTTCTATTTAAGTACAGGTTGAATGTGTGTTAGGGTGCAGTCCAGCCTGTTGGACCAGCCCTTGAACACAGTGAAGTTACCACATGTCAACAAAATTGAGAAAAAATATGGAGAAGTACCCTGATTAGTTAACTGTCTATTTACTAATACTCGATAGGAAACTAGGGGTCAGGAAGGGATACTGACTACCATAGCTGTCTGCCTAGAAAGAATTGCCAACTTAAGGGGTTGCTTCCACCTATACCACAGATTCACCTACATATTTCCTAACCATCCTGTTCTGGACCAGGTGGAACCTGAACGTGGCCTCTCACCTCAGAGGTAGGTATGCTACCACTGAGTCACAAGAACCCCAATAACAGACTTATATAACTGCAGTGCATCTCATACAGCAGATCTGATTGAAAGCTTTGCCACTCTTTTCTCCATCATTACCTTTTTCGTTGTGAGGCTTCTTTCAGTGTGACTATTGCATCTTTTAGCAGCATCAGCTTTTATATCCTGCTGCTGCACTCCATCTCCACCCACCCTGAAAGGCCACACCTTGACAGCCCAACCCATTCTTCTCCAATTCAGGATATTCTCACCATTTCTCACCACTCTGATTTATTTTCTGTGCTTTCCAAGCTTAAGCATAGTGTGGTAGCCACCATTTCAGTCTTCCCATCTTTAATGATGTAAACAGCGGACCTCAGATCACCCAATAGTTGTCAATGGCAGAGTCAAATGCTCTCCCAGCAACACTATAACTCTCCAGAGAATTTATAGGCCAATTTAATTTCTAGGCCAACTCCTATAAAATCTGGAATTACACATTGAATATCAAGCCATTACTGGAATATGTAATTTTCCACAGTGAAAGGGTGAAGACTTTACCCATTTATATAGCTGATAGTGTGATTATTTAAAGATATGAAACCAGCATTATTACAGCTGCTTTATGACGAGCAGATTTCATTTACTTTCTTATATTCAATTTTGCTTCATAAAATGTCTGCCTGAAAAAAAATGCCATTGGCATGGATTTGACTGGTGGTTGTTAAATTTGTTAACCAGCTTTACAAGCTGCCTCATCTAAGTGGAATCTGTCCATTCGATGCACTTATTGAGAGAAAAGGATAAGGTGATAATGTGGCCAGGTGAGCTTAATCAATGAGGGAAGAGTTAGAATGGCTGAGCCTCCTTACCTTTGGACCAGGAGGGCCACGTCCAAATCCCAATTGTTCCACAGGTGGTTTAATAACATCTCTGATCAGGTTGATTAGAGAATATCTGTAATGGTTAAGCATAATATTCTGTGTCTGTAGGGCAGTTTACCACTTAAAAGGTGCAATATAAATGCAAGTTGTTCTACATTTCTAAAAAATTTAATAATAATGTATTCCTTAGTGCTAACATTCAAGATACCTGAGAAACTAACTGTCTAAGGGCACAAAAATATTAATTTTAATTTTCTCTTGCAAAACAAGTCTTACATTTAGTTTGAGTAACAACTAACTTAGATTATGCTTTACAAGGTAGTGGCACAATCAAAAGAGTTCAGATGACTTTGTAAACTGCCTTCAGCTGTGGTCTATATCCTCATCTGAGCCTGATTGTGTAACATATTTCAGAACCAGCTATTACCTAAATAATAGATGGTGAATTCTTCAAAGGAATATGAAACAGCATCATATCCTATGGGAACCTTTGCCACATCTCAGTATCCGGTGGGAACCTATGCTACATATCAATACCCCATCAGCGCCTATGGCAAAACTGCACACTCAGTGAAGATGAATGCTACATCTCAATACCCTCCGAGCAACTATGCTATGTCTCAATATCCTACAAGCACTTATGCTGCAACTCAGTATCCTGTGAATTCCAAGGCCACATCTCAGTATCCCATGGGGACATATGCCACACCTCAGTATCCTGTGAGCACTTATGCCACATTTCAGTATCCTGCAAATGCCTATGCCACATCTCAGTATGCCCCAGGAACCTATGCTACACCTCCATATCCTGTAAGTTCTTACGCCACGTCTCAGTATCCTGTGGGAGCCTATGCTACAGCTCAATATCCTGTGAATTCCAAGGCCACATCTCAGTATCCTGTGGGAGCCTGTGCTACAGCTCAATATCCTGTTAATTCCAAGGCCACATCTCAGTATCCTATGGGAGCCTGTGCTACAGCTCAATATCCTGTTAATTCCAAGGCCACATCTCAGTATCCTGTGGGACTGTGCTACAGCTCAATATCCTGTTAATTCCAAGGCCACATCTCAGTATCCTGTGGGAGCCTATGCTACAGCTCAATATCCTGTGAATTCCAAGGCCACATCTCAGTATCCCATGGGAACATACACCACACCTCAGTATCCTATGAGGTCCTATGCCACATCTCAGTCTCCTGTAAGTTACTACACAGCAAATCCATATTCTATAAGGACCTACCTCCTTGGTCAATATGGCATGACTACCTACAGCTTACCTCCATATCATATACGGCGATACATTACAGATCATTATCCACTGATGACCTACATCATACGACAGTATCCTGTGAAGAGTGACACCACAGCTCCTAGTTTTGTACATAACTACAGCACAGACCAGGATCCCACACCAACACCTGAAACTCCTCATGATTCTCAAAGAACAAACAGCATGAATCAGTATCCTAAGATAATCGTTGATACAGTGCAGGATCTTACAAGTGCTAACAGTACTGACCAGGATCTTGAAACAACTGACAGTACAGACCAGGATCTTGACAGGACTGACAGTGCAGACCAGGATCTTGACAGGACCGACAGTGCAGACCAGGATCTTGACAGGATCGACAGTGCAGACCAGGATCTTGACAGGATTGACAGTGCAGACCAGGATCTTGACAGGATTGACAGTGCAGACCAGGATGCTGAAAGGAATGATAGTGCAGACCAGGATCTTGAAAGGACCGACAGTGCAGACCAGGATCTTGAAAGGACCGACAGTGCAGACCAGGATCTTGACAGGATCGACAGTGCAGACCAGGATCTTGACAGGATCGACAGTGCAGACCAGGATGCTGAACGGAATGATAGTGCAGACCAGGATCTTGAAAGGACCGACAGTGCAGACCAGGATGCTGAAAGTATTCTAAGTACAGACCAGGATCTTGACAGGAACGATAGTACAGATGAGGATTCTAAGAGTGTCTATTGCAGGGATCCTAGTAAAGTCAATAGAAAAGATCAGGAATTACTGAGTTCAGGCCAAGGCATATTAATGACCAATAGTACAGTCAAGGATTTGGAGAATGTACAATTCAAAGCACAGTATCCAATGGGAACATACAGCCAAACACCTCATCATACAGCGGACATCTACCATAGAGGCCAGTCTCCTGCGATGGTCAGTGATGCAGGCCAGTACCTTATGAGGGTTTATTCTATACCTCAATATCCCGTGAGAACCTATATTTTAAGTCCAGTTCCTCCAAGGTACTTTGTGGCAGTCCAGGATCCTGAGAAGACCAGAAACTCACCTCTGAGTTTCACAAATACCATAAGCCCATCACAAAGTCCTGCAAAGACTGGAAGCCCATCACAAACTCCTGCAAAGACCAGAAGCCCATCACAAAGTCCTGCAAAGACTGGAAGCCCATCACAAAGTCCCACAAAGACCATAAGCCCATCACAAAGTCCTGCAAAGACTGGAAGCCCATCACAAAGTCCTGCAAAGACTGGAAGCCCATCACAAAGTCCCACAAAGACCAGAAGCCCATCACAAAGTCCTGCAAAGACCAGAAGCCCATCACAGAAAACTGCAAAGGCAAGAAGCCTACCACAGAGTCCTACAAAGACCAGAAGTTCATTACAAAGTCCTGGAAAGACCAGAAGCCTACCACAAAGCCCTGCAAATGCTAGAAGCTCATCACAGACTCCTGTGAAATCTAAAAGCCCAACTCAGAGTCCAGTAAAGATCAGAAGCTCATCCCAAAGCCCTGTGAAGAATTGCACCCCGGATCAGAACTCCAATATGGACAGAGTTCCAGAACCTGAAGACACCTTTGTCTCTTTCCAATATCCTATGGTATTCCGTTTTACAAACCTCTATCCTATTAGGAATTATGTCACAGCTCAATATCCTTTCAGCACCTACTTTACACCTCAGTATCCTATAAGAAACTGTGTCACGCCTCAACATACATTACAGACCTATGTGCAACATTCCACGATGAACTATGGTTTACCACACTTTCCTGTAAGACTATACAAACTTGCTTCAAAAATCAGCAATGAACCCAAGTATCCTGTGAGGTCCATCAGTGTTTAAACGTGGCAACTATGGTCTTATGGACATACATCATACCTCAGTATCCTGTGTGTATCTACCTCACAGGTCAAACAAGCAACAACCATTAATAAAATCAAAAATAAACTTACTGCAAGCTCCTGACCACTCCACCTGCATGTTTATTTTTAATAAATGTTATGCTTTTTAAGTGAAGGATGCTAGTTCTGTGGAATAGAACACTCTCCCATTACCATTCTCAGTATCTATTGGTTCCAACTTTGACAACTACATATTAAAGATTTCACTACATGAGTAGAACATTTATTCATTTGTCCTTTAACAATACTGAATGAGCATGTTGATTTAATGTCAAATCAAGGAATATTTTGTGTTTTACTTTCGAGAACTGAGACTGTCCAAACTTACTTCATATAGAAATCTTAGAAGCAAAGGACAGAGGCTTGTATCCTCTGTTACTAGTCGGTGGCTGGATATAAGTGTTGACATTCAGAACTATATCAATGCACTGCATCTCCTACAATCTTGTCAAATTCCCAATCCTACAGAGATTAAAAGTCTCATCTCTTTACATGTATGATAATTCTACAGACCAGATGAGCTATCTTTTCCAAAGTCTTTCTTTAAAAATGCTCGTGAAACACTTGCATAGAGGGTGACCTTTAAAGAATACCAGTTTGGGAAATCTCTCATGGGTTCACTTGATTGGCTAACATATCTCTAGTGCAGTTCACTTGAAGCTTTGAATACAGCACAGAAATGGCATTTCCGCTGAACTTACATTATCTAAGAACTGGCAAGAAAATTCAGATATTGTGGTGAACACAAGTATGTGGCATAGCAAGTGATTAAAATAACAAGGAAAATGCATGCAGAATTGGCAACAGACATATATTGGAGTACTGAGTTCAATTCTGGGCATCACATTTGGAAAGGACATGAAAGCTTTAGAAAAGATTTCCAAGATTGATTTCAGTATGAGATTTCAGCTTTGTGGATAAATTTGAGAATCAGTTCTCAGAGTCATAGAGGTGGATATTTCTGATTACAGATATTGAGTTGCAGTTTATAAATAGAATCATAGAATGGTTACATTCGACTCATTCTGTCAATCATGGATTTCAGCAAAAATAAATCACTTCCAACACCTTCCCTGAAGTCTTGAAAGTCATAATAGACTCTGATTCCACCACATTCCCAGCTCAAAATAATGTTTCCTTATTTCACTACTGCTTCTTTTGTCATCCATCTCGAATTAGTAACCTCTGGTTCTCAATACTTCACCAGCAGGAGCAGATTTTCCCTATTTAAACACTTCTAGAAAATCTTCCCTCAAACCTCCCTTGGGAGAGGGGCATAGTCAGGGTAGACAGGAAGGAACATTTCTCTTTGGTGCAAGGATGAACGATCAAGAGCTTAGATTTAATATAAGGGCAGGAAGTTCAGAGGGGATGTGAGGAATTTTTTTTCATCCAGAGATGGTAGTTAACTGGAACTCACTGCCTGTAAGGGTGTTAGAGGCAGAGGTTCTCATATCATTTAAATAGCATTTACCTGTATACTTGTGATGCCAAGACAAGCACAGCTATGGGCCAAGTGTAGGAAAATGGGATTAGAATAGTTAGGTGGTTGTTTTTGACTGGTGCAGATCTGATGGGCTGAAGGGACTTTTTCTGTGCTGCAGACCTCAATGACTCTATGAGAACAGATTCTCAAATCTATCCACATAGCTGAAATCTCTCACTGAAATCCATCTCGGAAATCTTTTCAAAAGCTTTCATGTCCTTCCTAAAATGTGGTGCCCAGAATTGAACTCAGTACTCCAGTTGAAACTAGACCAGTGTTTTATAAAGATTTATTATGATCACTTTGATTTTGTTCTCTAAGGGCACAATTTTCCATTTTTACAACCAAGTGTGGGGGTGGGCACAGTTAGTTTAAAAACTGTTTAAGGGTTTCAATCAAAGACCCTCTGATTACCTGTTTTCACAGCAGGTGAGATAGTTGGCTAATCATCATAAATTCCCTACAGTGTGGAAACAGGCTGAATAAGTCCACACCGACCCTCCAAAGAATAACCCACCCAGAAGCATTCCCCTACTCTATTACTCTACATTTACCTCTAACTAATGCACCCTACACATCCCTGAACACCAAGGGCAATTTAGCATGACCAATTCGCCTAACCTGCACATTTTCGGACTGTGGGAGGAAACCAGAGCACCCAGTAAAAACTCACGCAGACACGGGGAGAATGTGCAAACTCCACACAGACTGAATTAGATCTGCCTATTGGGTTGACGTGATCACTGCACTCATACTATATCATCAAAATTCGGTCTGTAATCGAGAACAGGAGGGGTGATTGTGGGTGAGGCAAGTATAGGGACCAAAGACGCACCTGTTGAGGAACCTCTGTCCCTTCAATCACCCAACAATTACAAGGTTCTTACAAACTGTGTGGGTGAGAGTAGGGACTCCAGGAAGGAGAAGTGAACTGACAATGAGTCATTCAAGTTGTGGGAGGAAATAGGAATATAACAGTGCTTTGGCACAGTCTATTTAGTAAAGTAGATGTTGTTCTCTACAGCAGTGAGTGTGAATCTGAAAATTTACTATGCCTGCCTGGTGCCAGAGTTAAGGACATCTTCTCAGGATGGAGAAGAACTTGGAATAAGAGTAAGAGGTCCTGGTATTTTTCATCCACATTGTTACTAATCACATTAAAGTGAGTGGAAGGGAGATTCTTTTGAAAGATTTGAATAGTTAGAAGCTAAACTAAAAGGCAGAATCTCTAAAATGATTACTTAAGCATGAACAAACTGGGATAAGGTAACTAAAATTAAGGAGTTAAATGTGTGACTTAAAAATTGGTAGTGAGGAATGTATTTACAGGCTTGTGTCCTGGTGAAATGAACAACTAGGGCCAAAGAGAGGACTTTAAACTAATTAGAGCAGGGAGGATTGAAGAAGGGGGTTTACCAAGCAAAATGATATGGCAATAAAAAAACTGAAAGAACCATGGATGCTGTAAATCAGAAACAAAAACAGAAATTGCTGTAAAAGCTCAGCAGGATTTGTGAAGAGAAATCAGAGTTAATGTTTCAGGTCTGGTGACCCCTCCTTGATATGGTGGTATTGTGGAACAATGATTTTGATAATCATATCCAGAGTGGGACAGAAAGGGATGAAGTGTTCAAGTATATGAAAAAACAACAAGGGTAATAGGATCAGTGGTAGGATACAGAAGATAAAAAGACAATATTATTTTTTCTTTACTTAAATGGGCATAGTTTTCAGAACAAATAAATGAATTAATGGCACAAAAAATAAAAATGGATATGATTACAGAGACATGGTTATCAGGAGATCAAAACTGAGAACTCAATATTCTGAAATATGTGACTTTCCAAAAGGACAGGCAGGAAAGAAAGTGTGATGGGTAGCTTTGTTAGGACAAATTAGATTAGGTATAAAAGCAAGAAGTGATGTTGGATCAGAAAATGTACAATGCATATGAGCCACATGGTGGTTAGCACTGCTGCCTCACAGCGTCAGGGACCTGGGTTTGATTCCTACCTCGGTTGACTATCTGTGTGAAGTTTGCACATTACTACCCCCCTCCCACCCCCACTTTTCTGTGTGGGTTTCCTCCCACAATCCAAAAGATGTACAGGTCAGGTGAATTGGCAATGCTAAATTGCCCATAGTGCTAGGTGCATTAGTCAGTGGTAAATATAGGGCAGGGGAATCGGTCTGGGTGAATTACTCTTCGGAGGGCTGGTGTGGACTTGTTGGGTCGAAGGACTTGTTTCCATACTGTAGGTAATCTAATCAATATGGGTGGAGGCAAGAAATAACAAAAGAATGCTGGTTAAAACAATCATAGGGAAATCAGAAAATCAAAAGCCAAAACATTAATCATTGGTGACTTTAATCTTCATGTAGATTGGGGAACTGATCCTCCACTGCTATTTGTGGAAGAGTTCTAAATAACTATGACCCTTTATGTGTGGATGTGTTTCTTAATATCTCTCCTGAAAGGTCTGGTCCTAATTCTCAAACTATGCTCCCTAGTTCTAGAACCCCCAACCAGTTTATTTTTAACCATCCTGTCTCTTCCAGTTAATATCTTGAAGAAGAAATGCATAGGCTAATTTGGGATAGTTTTTTTAGAACATACATGTTGCAGATCTAACCAGAGATCTGGTAATAGTTTGGATCTGATCATGATTAAAAATGACCCAAGAATAAAAGAACCCCCAGGAAACAGTGACCATAACATGACAGAATTTATGCATGCAGTTTGAGTGTGAGAAGCTTGAGTCGGAAACAACTGTTCCAAACTTAAATAAGGGCAAATATGTAGGAATGAGGGCAAAGTTGGGCAAGGGTGTTTAGCAGAAAAGTACCTTGAAGAACAATGGCAAATGGTTAAGAAAGTAGTTTGTTATTCACAGCAAGGATATATTTGAGTGAGGAAGAAATATTCTAGAAAGGGGATAAATCAACCATGCTCAACTAGGAAATCAAAGGATAGTATCAAATTGAAAGAAAAATACATACAAAGTGACAAAGATTAGTGGTGAACCAAATGATTGCAAATTTTTTAATGCCATCAAAGATGGCCCAAAAAAGTAAGATACAAATGGGACAGTAAGATTATATATATATATATATATATATATATATTTTTTATGTCTTCAATATATGAAAAGAGACGGGCCACAATGAACCTCAATTCTTCAAAGGATTAGACTCAGAAAATAACAATGGGGAATGGTGAAGTTGAGGACGGATTTAATTTGCATTAATCGTCACGATACAGACCACTAATAGCACACCAAAAGGCAAAATAATCAAGAGGCTAAAGGGATAGAGGAGGAAATAAACACTTCAACTGTCACTAGAGAAAGTACTAGTGTTGCAAATGGGACTACAGGCCAATAAGTCCCTGATGGCTTATTTCTGAGAATTTTAAAGGAAGTAGTTTGTCATGATTGTGAATGCACTGGTAGTAATGACTCTAATCTTCGAAAAATTCTTAGATACAGAAAAAGTCCCAGAGGTTTGGAAAACTGCCAATGTAAAAGGTTATTCAAAAAGAGAAGACAAAATCAAGTATCATTAGAATGTTTAGCTTAATACCTGTCGTTGCAAACATGACAGAGGATGAAATTGTAATGCATTTAGAAATACATAATAAAATCAATCAGACTTATCATGAAGGGGAAACCATGCCTGACAAATTTATTAGAGATCTTTGTGAAGATAACAATCAGTATAGATTAAGGGGATGCAATATATTTAGATTTCTAAAAGGCATTCAAAAAGGTACCGCACGTAAGGCTACTTAAAAAGTTAATGGTGCATGGTGTGGGATAGTGCTTTGGCATGGACAGAGGTTTGGTTAACTAATAAAAGATTGAGAGTTGGGCTGAAGAGGACATTTTCAAGATGGTAACCTGTAACTAGTGGGGTTGGGGTTAGAAAGATGAGATGTAACCTTAATGAAACTTGCAAGATTCTTAGGGCAATTGACATCGTAGATGCTGAGGGGTTGTTACCCCTCATGGGAGAGCTTAGGACTAGAGGACATAATCTTAGAGTAAGGGTCACCTATTTAAGACAAAGGGTACTGAATTTGCGGAATTCTTTACTACAGAGGGCTGTAGAGATTGGACATTACGTATATTAAAGGCTGAGATAGACAGATCAGTATGGAGATTAAGAATTGGGGAAAATGCAGGAAAGTGAAGGTGAGTATGATCAGATCAGCCACTTCTCTACATTAAATTTCATCATGTGTCCAAACATTCCTCCAATCTGACTGTGTTGTTTTGAAGTCTATAACTATCCTTATTTTAGTTCACTGCAGAGTCAAAGAGATGTACAGCATGGCAACAGAATCTTCAGTCCAACTCATTCATGCCAACTAGATATCCTAGGTAAATCGAGTCCCATTTGCCAGCATTTAGCCCATATCCTTCTAAGCCCTTCCTATTCTTTTTCCATCCAGATGTCTTTTATATATTGGAATTGTCCTAGCCTCCATCACTTCCTGAGACAGCTCATTCCATACACACACCACCATCCATGTGAAAAAGAAACCTGTAGATCCCTTTTAAATCTTTACCCTCTGACCTTAAGCCAATGCCCTCTAGATTTGAACTTCCCCACCCCGGGGAAAAGACCTTGTCTGTTTATTGTATCCATGCCCCTCATGATTTTATAAACCTCTATTAGGTCACCCCTCAGCCTCTGATGCTTCAAGGAAAATAGCCCCAGCTATAGCTACCTCCTTATAGCTCAAACCCTCCAACCCTGGCAACATCCTTGTAAATCTTTTCTAAACCCTTTTGGGTTGAACAACATCCTTTCTATAGTAGAGAGACCAGAATTGTACAGTATAATCCAACAGTGGCCTAACCAATGTCCTGTACAGCCGCAACATGACCTCCCAACTCCTGTACTCAATACTCTGACCAATAAAGGAAAGTATACCAAATGCCTTCTTCACTATCCTATTTACCAGAAACTCCACTTTCAAGGAATTATGAACCTGCACTCCAAGGTCCCTTTGTTCAGTAACACTGCCCAGGACCTTACCATTAACTGTATACGTCCTGCTCTGATTTGCTTTTCCAAATGCAACACTTCACATTTATTCAAACTAAACTCCATCTGCCAGTCCTCAGCCCATTGGTTCATCTGATCAAGATCCCATTGCACTCTGAGGTAAACTGCATACGGCATGCTTTCCTTCATCAGACAGGGTATTGAGTACTAGAGTTGGCAGGTCATGTTACAATTGTATAAGACTTTGGTTCAGCCACATTCGGAATGCTGCATACATTTCTGGTCACCACATTACCAGAAGGATATGGATGCTTTGGAGAGGGTGCAGAGGGGGTTCACCAGGATGTTGCCTGGTATGGAGGGTGCTAGCTATGAAGAGAAGTTGAGTAGATTAGGATTATTTTCATTGGAAAGAAGGCAGTTGAGGGGGGACCTGATTTGAGGCCTACAAATCATGAGAGGTATAGACAGGGTGGATAACAATAAGCTTTTTCCCAGACTGGAGGACTCAATTACCTGGGGTCTCAAAGTGAAAGGGAAAAGTTTAGGGGAGATATACGGGGAAAGTTAAATACGCAGAGAGTGGTGGGTGCCTGGAATGCATTACCAGCAGAAGTGGCAGGGGTGGGAATTTTAGCATCATTTAAGATGTATCTAGACAGATACATGAATAGGCAGGGAGCAAAGGGATACAGATCCTTAGAAAATAGGCGACAGGTTTAGATAGAGGAGGACTGAAGCGCCCGTTCCTGTGCTGTAATGTTCTTTGTTCTTGGCTGTCCACTGCAGCTCCAATTTTGGTGTTATCTGAAAACTTACTAACCATATCTCTTATGCTCACATCCAAATCCAATATAAATGACAAAAAGCAGTGGACTCAGCACCAATCCTCACGGCACATGACTGGCCACAGGCCTCCAGTCTGAAAAGCAACCCTCCACCACCACCCTCTAACTTCTACCATTGAGCCAGTTTCTGTATCCAAATGACTAGTTCTCCCATTATTCCATGTGATCTAACCTCGCTAAACAGTCTACCATGAGAAGCCTTGTCGAACACCTTACTAAAGTCCATATAGATCACTTCCGCCACTCTTCCCTCATTAGTCCTCTCAGTTACTTCTTCAAAAAACTCAATCAAGTTAGTGAGACACAATACCTCAAAATTGTATACTCTCCGTACATTTTGAAATTGTGCCCTGTATGCCTGTGTTTAGGTCATCAGTCTAGATCAAGAAAAGCAATGCTCCAAGTAGTGAATCCTGGGCAACGCCATTGAATAACTTACTCCTGTCTGTAGGCCAGACCAGGTAAGGATTGCAGTTTCCTTCCCTAAAGGACATAGTGAACTAGATGGGTTTGTCACCAATAAACAACAGATTTGTAGTCATCATTAAATTCTTAATTCAAGGATTCTGGGTAATCCAAGATGGAGGATGGGAAAAAAATTCTGGCTGTAAGAGCTGCTCCTTTTTGTTTGAGGTATTTTAGGTGTTGGAGGTGATTTCCTCGAATTCCAGGAGCAGCAATTACTGTTGCATTGTTTTGGAACTTTGGAAAAAAAAAGTCAAAACAACAGCAGACAAAGGAAGCACGTGATGAGATCAGTGCAGGAGAGAGAGAGAGAACCTGCACAGTTACCGCCTTTGCTGTTTGAATTTGTGTATCGCTGGACATCGGAGTGCATCTGGGAAAATTAACAAACAGTGAAATTCACAACTAATCTTGGAGGAACTGTTGGGCGAAGTTCACAACACAGAACCTGATAAGTTAATTGTTGATTTAAGTCTGTCCAAGAGAAAGGCTGCAGTAGTGAGTATAGTGGATTCTTTCTTGATTATGTTTTTGGAGATAAGTCTGTTGATTAAATTTAAAATGTAAGCCATAGCTATTAATTTAACCTGGGGCAGTGTTTGTAGAGGAATAAGACGGTGTTACTCTCTGGGTCTGTAGATTGTGAAGGAACAAAAATAGCCTTTGCAGTGATATGTACTTCTTGTCAGATGTGGGAGTTTAAAAAGAGTTTAAGGGTTACTGCGGATTATATCTGCCATAAATGCTGTTGGATGCGAATCTTATCAGATCGAGTGGATCGGTTGGAGAGACAGATAGAAGCGATGAGGAATTTGCAACAGCAACAGTATGTGATGGATGGCAGTTATAGGAATGGGGGAAAGTCTCAGATACAGTCACATAGATGGGTTAACTCCAGGAGGGTGAGAGAGGTCGGCACCTAGGGCATTTGTGTATATACCCATTTCAAACAGGTATGCTGTTTTGGAAAATGTAGGGGGTGATGGATTCTCAGGGGAACGTAGCACAAACAGCTAAGTTTCTGGTATTGAAACTGGCTCTAATGCAAAGAGGGGTACGTCGGATTCCAAGAGATCAATTGTGTTCGGGGATTCTGTAGTCCGAGGTACAGACAGACGTTTCTGTGGCCAGCAGAGAAAAAGCAGAATGGTGTGTTGTTTCCCAGGTGCCAAGATCAAGGATGTCTCAGAAGCCTGCTTGGCACACCCTCCTCATTCCTGTAGAAGGGCTTATGCCCGAAACGTCGATTCTCCTGCTCCTTGGATGCTGCCTGACCTGCTGCGCTTTTCCAGCAACACATTTTTAAGCTCTGATCTCCAGCATCTGCAGTCCTCACTTCCTCTCTGGATTAACTGTCGAGCAACAATTCCATTCGGCCATCATCTCCCCTTGATGCTTCCAGACTTGCTGAGTTTCATCAGCAATTTCTGTCTTTCACTTTCATTTCACTTATTAAAGTGAATAACAATTAATAATGTAATAGTTTTCTGTTACTGAAGAAACCTAATATTAATAGTTTTTTTTTTCCTGAGTAGCATTGTTATGAGGGGGAAAAGGTCAAACCTCTGTGATAATTAAACAAAAACAGCCCCAATCTGTTATGGCAGGAGTAGAGGTTCCCTTCTAATAATTAAACCCACAACACCCAGAGAAGCTCTCCTTGCCCCTCTGTTAAAAGAATGGTTAAATGAAGGGAATCTCTGATACTCACTTTATAAGCAACAAGTAACAACTTATTTAACCCTAACAGTGAACAAGTTAACAGAATGACTAACCCTAGAATGACTAACAAATTACTAAAGCCTAACAATTCCTCCCTAATTCCGAACTATTTCCTAACTGAACTAAATTCTACTGGTATGCTGCTTCAATAAACACAAGTCCCACCTAAATAAATCCAAGTAATAAGAAAACAATAAAGCAAAACTTAGTCTCTCAAAGTTCACGCAGAATGTGTCTTCCGGAATGCTCTACCTTTTTCTTTCCCTCTCGAGCCTTTCTTCTGCTGATCCTGTTGTCAGGGATGTTTCCTCTGTAATTTCTTCTGTTCTGAATGCCTCTCTCCACTGAACTCTGGTGTCAGCAATATTATCTAAGAGTGCCATGTACGTTATGAATAGATGGTGCTTTTTTTAAGAGAGCGTGGAAATTTCAGTGAGAGTGAGATACTTTTCCCAGATGGCTGTTGGCTCTCCCCTCTCTGTCCAATTGCCCCCTTTTTGTACCCGTGATGACCTATTAATTTCGTTCCAATCAGATTAGTTTGAGGTAGTTAAAACCATCAGATTTAAATTTAATTGGGTTTTGGTATATAGGGCCTGGTTTAAATTAATTGTCTAATATTCAAACTGGTTGTCTTAACATCAAAACAAGCCTAGGTTGCCACCAAACAGCCAATTGATACATATATTTCAATTTTAAAACTGTCTGTGCATCTACAGCTGCTTGCAGACTTTTTTTTAATCTCTAAGCTTTGAAAGGCATTTTACCTCCTAAAGGGACAACTCTTTCCGCCCTAACATTTTTACAAACAAATTCTAGCTTCCTGCCATCCACTTCACGAGTATACGACACAACTTCGTTCAACATGGTCATTCAAGCAAAATGGTCATTTTGGTAGTCTGATTGGGGTATGATACACTTCACAGATAGCTTGTGAAACAGTGGAGCATAATAATCAGTATACACTTATACGAAATCTGAGACTGGAGATATTCTGGAAGTTTATTATATTAGAAATGGAAGTCTGATGAGCAGGTGGAGATGTCCACAGATTGCAGATTACAAATTAACAGTTATTCACCCATCAGGAGATATTGCAAATGGCACCAGAAATTCCAATAGCAGGTTGTGTAGGAATCTGGAAAGCTCAAGACTTCATAACAGGCATTTCAAGAGAGTAGTAGGGGCATGGAACAGTAGTAAACTCGCCAACTTTAAGGGCATTTAAATGGTTAAAGGATAAACATATGGATGAAAGTGGAATCTATAGGATAGACAGGTTTCAGATTGGTTTCACAGGTCGGCGCAACATCAAGGGCTGAAGGGCCGGTACTGCGCTGACACAGATGAGGTGCCGGAAGACTGGAGGTTGGTTAACATGGTGCCACTATTTAAGAAAGGTGGCAAGGAAAAGCCAGGGAACTATAGACTGGTGAGCCTGACATCAGTGGTGGGCAAGTGGTTGGAAGGAATCCTGAGGGACAGGATTTACATGTATTTGGAAAGACAGGGACTGATTAGGGATAGGTAACATGGCTATATGCGTGGGAAATCATGTCTCACGAACTTGACTGAGTTTTTGGAAGAAGTAACAAAGAGGATTGATGAGGGCAGTGTGGCATACATGATTTATAAAGTTAAATCTCATGGAGTACAGGGAGAACTAGCCATTTGGATACAAAACTGGCCCGAAGGTAGAAAACAGAGGGTATTGATGGACAGTTGCTTTTCAGACTGGAGACATGTGACCAGTGAAGTGCCACAAAGATCGGTGCTGGGTCCACTATCTTTTGTCATTTACATAAATGATTCGGATGTGGACATAGGAGGTATGGTTAGTAAGTTTGCAGATGACACCAAAATTGGAGGTGCAGTGGACAGCGAAGAAGGTTAACTCAGAATATAACAGGACCTTGAACAAATGGACCAATGCGCTGAGGAGTGGCAGATGGAGTTTAATTTAGATAAATGCGAGATGCTGCATTTTGGAAAAGCAAATCAGAGCAGAACTTATTGACTTAATGGTAACTTCCTGGGGAGTGTTGCTGAACAAAGAGACCTTGGAGTGCAGGTTCATATTTCCTTGAAAGCAGAGTCACAGGTAAATAGGATAGTGAAGAAGGCGTTTGGTATGCTTTCCTTTATTGGTCAGAGTATTGAGTACAGGAGTTGGGAGGTCATGTTAAAGCTGTACAGGACACTGGTTAGACCACTTTTGGAATATTGTGTGCAATTCTGGTCTCCCTCCTGTAGGAAGGATGTTGTGAAACTTGAAAGGTTTCTTGTCATTTTCATAAATGATTTGGATGCGAGCATAAGAGGTACAGTTAGTAAGTTTGCAGATGACACCAAAATTGGAGGTGCAGTGGACAGCGAAGAAGGTTACCTCAGAATATAACAGGACCTTGAACAAATGGACCAATGCGCTGAGGAGTGGCAGATGGAGTTTAATTTAGATAAATGCGAGATGCTGCATTTTGGAAAAGCAAATCAGAGCAGAACTTATAGACTTAATGGTAACTTCCTGGGGAGTGTTGCTGAACAAAGAGACCTTGGAGTGCAGGTTCATATTTCCTTGAAAGTAGAGTCACAGGTAAATAGGATAGTGAAGAAGGCGTTTGGTATGCTTTCCTTTATTGGTCAGAGTATTGAGTACAGGAGTTGGGAGGTCATGTTAAAGCTGTACAGGACACTGGTTAGACCACTTTTGGAATATTGTGTGCAATTCTGGTTTCAGAAAAGATTTGCAAGGATGTTGCCAGGGTTGGAGCTATAGGAAGAGGCTGAATAGGCTGGGGCTGTTTTCCCTGGAGTGTCGGAGGCTGAGGGGTGACCATGTGGAGGTTTATAAAATCATGAGGGGCATGGATAGGAGAACTAGACAAAGTCTCTTCCTTGGGGAGGGGGTGTCCACAACTAGAGGGCATAGGCTTAGGGTGAGAGGGGAAAGATATAAAAGGGACCTAAGGGGCAACTTTTTCACACAGAGTGTCTTGCATGTATGGAATGAGCTGCCAGATGAAGTGTTAGAGGCTGGTACAATTACAGTATTTAAAAGGCATTTGGATGGGTATAGAAGGGTTTTGAGAGATATGGGCCAAGTGCTCATAATTGGGACTAGATTAGGTTAGGATATTTGGTCAGCATGGATGAGTTGAACCAAAGGGTCTGTTTCCTTGCCGTACATCTCTATGATTCTATAGGTGGCATACTGCTGTCCTCTTTAAGTAACCCTAGCAGGGGTTTGTGGTCTGTTACTATCTATACATGCGTAAAAATATTGGTGGGACTTTCTCACAATGAAGATGACTGCCAAAGTTTCCTTCTCTATCTGGGCATATCTTCACTCAGCATCAGCCAAAATCAGGAAAGCAGTCGCTATCAGGCATTCGTCCCCACTGGGCCACCAATGAGCCAAACTACCCCAATACCATATGGAGAGGCAATCTATGTCAGCACCACATCTCACTTGGGATCACAGTATGCCAATACGTTCAACAAGGATAGCTGCTTCTTCACTTCCCTTTTTCATTAGGAAATGGAAGGTTGCCAGGCTGGAGGCCAGGTTAGGTGTGAATTAACTGTAATAATTCACCAACCCAAGGAAAGACCTATGCTCCAGTACTAACGTGGAATCGGGGCATCTTTGATTACCCTCGACTTCCAACGGGTGTAACCTGGCCTTGTCAACTCTGGAGCCCAAGTAGATGACTTAAGGTGCCTTTAACTCACAACTCTCCCTCCGAAGGTGTATCCTTCCCATTGGAGAAACATTTAAGCATAATATCTAAGTTCTCTAAGTACTTCTTATTGGTCTTCCCAGTTATTAGTACGTCATCTAGATGATTGGCAACATGGGGTAGACCTTGTAAAATGTTGTCCATTGTTCCCTGGAAAATGGCACAGGCTAACAATACCCAAAAGGCAGTCTTGTGTACTAATACAAACCTTTACAAGTATTAATTGTAGCATACCTCTGGGAATCCTCATTTAATCACAATTGCAGGTATGCATAGCTCATGTCCAGCTTCATGAAGGACAAACCCCGTCTGGTTTTGTTTTTAAGTCCCCTGTGCAAAGGATTGGGTACTTATCCAGCTGCAAAAAGCAGTTCACCATTTATTTGAAATCCCCTTGAAGGTAAACCAACCTGCCGGGCTTCACAATTGGTACAACTGGTGCTGACTGTTAGGCTACCTGGACGGGTTTGATGATTCCTTTGCCTTCCAACCTCCTGATTTCTCCGTCTTTTGCACATTAGGCAAATGGCACTCGGCGGGCCTTGCAGAATCGTGGAATTGCTTCTTGGTCAATATAGAACATAGAAGAATACAGCGCAGTACAGGCCCTTCGGCCCTCGATGTTGCGCCGATCCAAGCCCACCTAACCTACACTAGCCCACTATCCTCCATATGCCTATCCAATGCCCGCTTAAATGCCCATAATGAGGGAGAATCCACCACTGCTACTGGCAGGGCATTCCATGAACTCACGACTCGCTGAGTAAAGAACCTACCCCTAACATCTGTCCTA
>NC_057729.1:2503695-2512603 GCF_004010195.1 Chiloscyllium plagiosum | reverse complement strand
ACTGTCAACAATTCCTCCGACTTTCGTATCATCCGCAAACTTGCTCACCTAACCTTCTAACCCCTCTTCCAGGTCATTTATAAAAATGACAAACAGCAATGGTCCCAAAACAGATCCTTGCGGAACACCGCTAGTGCCGGCACTCCAAGATGAACCTTTGCCATCAACTACTACCCTCTGTCTTCTTCCAGCCAGCCAACTCCTAATCCAAACCTCCAACTCACCCTCAATGCCATACCTCCATATTTTTTGCAGTAGTCTACCATGGGGAACCTTATCAAACGCCTTACTAAAATCCATATACACCACATCTACCGATTTCCCCTTGTCCACCTCCTTAGTCACCTTCTCAAAGAATTCAATATGTAATATGGACCCTTTGATAATCCCTGGACCTCCCTGAAAATCTTCCAGGTATTCAGTTAGAACTTCACTCAGGCAGCCATTTTCTAATCGAAAGTTGTTGAGCCCAATCAAGTTGAATCTTTCTCAACCAATTTTGCTCCATCAGGTTAGGCATGAGGCTTCTACTACATTCAGTGGTAATTGAACCAGCTGTTTCTCATAAGAGACCAGAACTGAAGTTGTCCCCTTAATCAGGAGGAGCTCCCTGGTATAGGTTCTCAGCTTGGGCATTTGGTGTGTGATCTTGCAAGGTGAAGCCCAACTGGACTTCAAACATACACTAGAAAATGTAGCAAACTTAAGGGTTGAAGTCCAGAGTGAATTTTGGTAAAGACCGGTTCTGCAGTCACTGATAGAGCTGCGCCTGTATCAACCTCTATTCAAACTGGATGATCACTTAACCAGACATTTACATTGATTGGTTCTGATTTGGATGTTCCTAAGCAATGTAGCTGTTCCAAACCAGCTGAAGGTGGACTTTACAATGTGTGCACTCTCCTGAATACCGACCTATGAGTTCTTTTACTCAATTCGGGCTTAGTGGGACTCTTTTGCTGTCTCAAATCTGCATATCAGTAGCAACCACAATGGCCTGCTGGCCTAGATCCTCAACAAAATGTTAACCATTTGGCCAAGATTTGGCTTTGTTTTGGGATTTTGCTGTAGGCTGACTTAGAGTCCCTCTGTTCAGGATTTGTCCTGTGTGAGGCCTTCATTCGGGTGGCGTTTCATCAAGCTCAGTTGGCCTGGCGAAGGTGTCCTCTTCCATCAGCACACCCTGTAAATCATAAGCTTCACTGGACACATTTTCTAGTGCCTGTTTGAAATCCAGTTGGGCTTCACCTTGCAAGGTCACATACCAAATGGTCTCTTAGCATCTTATTTAGATTAAACCAAATTCATATTCATCTGCCAGTCATCTTAACCTCATCAAAAATCCTGATGCTGATTCCCCTGGCTCTTGAATTTTTAGTAAAACTGATAATGTCTCAGAATTAGCGGAGGATTGGGGTCATAATGTTCCTTAGTTAAGTCTGCCTACTTTTGAGAAGTTTTATTATCTGGTGCTTTTGGGAAAGTTAGGCTTCTACTAATCAAAAATGCTGTGGGTCCACGCGCTATCAGAGGTATTATTCATGGCTTTGTCTGACCCAATGTCATTTGGCCAGAAGAAATAACACATTATTTCCATATATTGGGCCCAGTCTCCAATGGCAGGATCAAACAAGTCATCCTTCCCAAATAGCAGTATGATGCCCGAAATGGTCACCCCAATTCAAAGAAGTCTGTTGCGAGTGAATCTCTTCAGGGCATGTTTTTCTTTCATCGCCACTGAAATAACTCAAAGGAGGCCAGTATCGCGTGAGCAAGTCACCCTTTATTTACACATGCATAATACATGACACTGACCTAATTTGCACAGAGTTGGCTCCTAAAGTGAGCAAAACCCCTGACACTCCTGTTTATATCTGTCAGCTAGGACTCCCTGATTGGACCAGATTAACAGCCCCAATCAGGGAACCCATACCCAATGAGACCCACCTAGCTGATGTTCCAATTACGGCAACCATGTCTGTGTAATCGTTAAATATTTTTATGCCACAAGTTCATTAATCTTATTCAGATGCTTTCTGTATTCAGATAAAGAACCTTTAATTTTTACTACTATTCCTTGTCTGAACCTCGCTCACTGATGCATGAGGACTACAGAAACAGGATTAGGCCATTTGGCCCTTTGAGTCTATTCTACCATTCAATAAGATCATGATTGATCTAGTTTTGGTCTCATTTGCACTTTGCTGTGGCCCTTGACTCCCTTGTCAATCATAAACTATCTAACCCGACCTTGAATATATTAAAGACACAGCCTCCACTACCTTCTGGGAAAGGGAATTGCACACTTTTTACAACTCTCAGAGAAAAAAGTCTCCTCCTCTCTGTCTTAAAGGGTGACCTCTATTCTTAAACTACACTTCCAAGTTCTAGTCTTCACTACAAGAGGACACATTCTCATGGTATCCAGTCTCCTCATCCCCTCAAAATTTTATATGTTTCAGTAAGATTACCTCTCGTCAGTCTATAATCTAATAAGCCATTCCTGAAGAAGGGCTTATGCCCGAAACGTCGATTCTCCTGTTCCCTGGATGCTGCCTGACCTGCTGCGCTGTTCCAGCAACACATTTTCAGCTATAATCTAATGGGTAAAGCTTAAATATGTTTAGTCTTTCTTCCTAAGATAAGGACATCAAGAGGCAGACAATAAATACTGACTAGCCAACGTCACCCACAGCCCACAAAGGAATTTTAAAAACTTCATCCCAGGAATGAGTCGAGTAAACCTTCTCTGAATTTCTTCTACCATATTTACATATTTTATGAAGAAAGGTAGCCAAAATGGTACAGCAATACGGTCTCACCAATTTCCTACTTTATGTTCCATTTTCTTGCAATGAACGACAACATTCCACTTGCCTTCCTAATCCCTTACTGTATCTGCATAGTCATTTTCTGTGATTCACATACTGGACCCCAAAACCCTGTATGCCTCCCTTTTAGTTTCTTTTAATAACCTGTTCAGAGATGTTATAACAAACCTTTGGAGTGTGTGAAACTTGAACCTAACCACCCCCCCCCACCCCCCGCCCCCAGTCTGGGGTTAGGGGCATTACCCCAGTGACAATGAGGCAAGGAAAAGAGAGAGAGTGCAGTTGAACACGTGGCTGCAAGGATGGTGTAGGAGGGAGGGCTTCAGGTATTTGGACAATTGGACTACATTCTGGGGAAGGTGGGACCTGTACAAGCAGGACGGGTTGCACCTGACCCAGAAGGGCACCAATATCCTGGGGGGTAGGTTTGCTAGCACTCTTCGGGGGGGTTTAAACTAATTTGGCAGGGGGATGGGATCCGGACTTGTAGTCCAGCAAGTAGGCTAGCTGTTTTTCAGGATGTCCAAGAATGTAGGGAGGCTGTAGAGAAGATAGCACTGACAGGGAATACTTGCAGACACAGAGATGGGTTCAAGTGTGTATACTTCAACGCAAGGAGTATCAGAAATAAGGTGGGTGAACTTAAGGCGTGGATCGGTACTTGGGACTACAATGTTGCGGCCATTACGGAAACGTGGATAGAAGAGGGACAGGAATGTTTGTTGGAGGTTCCTGGTTACAGATCTTTCAGTAAGATTAGGGAGGGTGGTAAAAAAGGAAGGGGTTGGCGTTGCTAATTAGAAATGGTATAATGGCTGCAGAAAGGCAGTTCAAGGGGGATCTGCCTTTGGAGGTAGTATGGGCTGAAGTCAGAAATAGGAAAGGAGCTGTCACCTTGTTGGGTGTTTGCTATAGGCCCCCCAGTAGCGGCAGAGATGTGGAGAAACAGATTGGGAAACAGATTTTGGAAAGGTGCAGGAGCCACAGGGTAGTAGTCATGGCGATTTCAACTTCCCAAATATTGATTGGAAGATCTTTAAATCAAATAGATTGGATGGGGCGGTGTTTGTGCAGTGTATCCAGGAAGCTTTTCTAACTCAGTATGTAGATTGTCCGACCAGAGGGGAGGCTATATTGGATATGGTACTCGGTAACGAACCGGGACAAGTGATGGGCTTGTTAGTGGGTGAACACTTTGGTGATGGTGACCACAATTCTGTGACTTTCACCTTGGTTATGGAGAGAGATAGGCGCATGCAACAGGGTAGGTTTTACAATTGGGGAAAGGGTAATTACGATGCTGTAAGACAGAACCTGAGGAGCATAAGTTGGGAGCATAGACTGTCGGGGAAGGATGTCGTGGAAATGTGGAACTTTTTCAAGGAACAGATACGACATGTCCTTGATATGTATGTACCGAATATTTTCTAAATGAGGAACGGCTTCAGAAATCTGAAGCACAAAGCAACTTGGGCATCCTAGTTCAGGATTCTCTTAAAGTGCAGGTTCAGTTGACATTTCAGGCGGCAAATGCAGTGTTACCATTGAGGGCTAGGGCACAAGAGCAGAAATGTATTGCTAATGCTTCATTAGGCTCTTTTCAGACAGCATTCGAAATATTGTAGAGTAGACAGTCAGAAACTTTTTTCCCGGGTGCAACAGAGTGTTACAAGGGGACATAAATTTAACGTGAAGGGTGGAAGGTATCGGGGAGATGTTAGGGGTGGGTTCTTTACCCAGAGAGTGGTGGGGCATGGAATGCGCTGCCTGTGGTAGTGGTAGAGTCAGAATCTTTGGTGACCTTTAAGTGGCAATTGGATAGGTACATGGATGGGTGCTTAAGCTAGGACAAATGTTCGGCACAACATCGTGGGCCGAAGGGCCTGTTCTGTGCTGTATTGTTCTATGTTCTATTACCACTGTGGCACAAGAGGGCCCTGTACCTCCTTCTTATGATTATTGCTGTTGAACTCCACGTGTCTACCCAAATCATTATACTGTTCTGCTGTCTTACTTTTTATCTTTAGATTTATACATTTCCCTTCACCTGAACACTCTCTTCTCTTTTCTCAGTTAAGTTCCAAGCCCTTTGAACAGTCCTAGTTATACAATTCACCAGGAAACAATCCCAGCCATGTTTCACCGGAGCCCATCCAAAACAAAACTCTTTTCTTTCCTGTGTATTGGCAACAATGCCCATGATCGAAATTCATTTGACTCAAACAAATGTATTACCCATGCCTTTCATTCTCTAATCTGCTTGACTTTTTTTTAAAATGGTAATTGGAGTATACAGTTCCAACAACCAACAGGAAGCTCAACACCATCAGACAAAGCAGCCTGCTTGTTTGGTACACCACCTTAAAACTTCAGTCTCTCCACGCACTGTGGCCACAGTGAGTATGATATACAAAATGTACAGATTGCAGCCACTCACTGTGTCCCCACTGACAGCATTTTATTTGGCTGCAGCCTTCACCAGCTGAAGAACAAGGCTGGAAAACTGAACACTTGAGTCCACACACCATCTTGACATGAAACTATTGGATTCCACACAGTGTGGAAACAGGCCCTTCGGCCCAACAAGTCCACACCAACCCTCTGAAGAGTAACCCACCCAGACTCATTTCCCTTTGACTAAGGCACCTAACACTATAGGTAATTTAGTATGGCCAATTTACCTAAACCTGAACATCTTTGGACTGTGGGAGGAAACCGGAGCACCCGGAGGAAACCCACACAGACACTGGGAGAACGTGCAAACTCCACACAGGTAGTCACCCGAGGGTGGAATCGAACCTGGAACCCTGGTGCTATGAGGCAGCAGTGCTAACCACTGTGCCGCCCCCAATATTCACTGTTACTGGTTCAAAAACCTAGAACTGTCTCCTAACTGCAAAAAGTGGCAGTTCACCATCACCTTCTCAAAGGCAACTAGGAATCAGTAAGAAATTCTGGCCTTGGCAGTAATGCTCACATCACACGAATGGACTGTGAATGGTAACTTGTCACTCTACATAGCACATGCAGATGAGGGTAACAAGTGGAGAGGTTAACAATGTACCTGTGTAAAAAGGAAAGGTCACCCTTTTGTTATCTTACTTTTGCTCATCAGAACATTAAAACTAGGAGGCAAATCCAGGGGAACATAGCACAGAGGTCTTCCTGAGTTTGTGATTCTAGGGGTAGATGTGGTAGTCATAGGTAGGAGGGTATGGACATTATCTAAAGGAAGATAACCCTTTGATTGATGACAGAATTTATTCTAAGAAAGAGTGTTGAGATAGTATCTTGACTAAAAATCACAAACCTTGGTGCTTCACTTGGTCCAGACCCTAGGCCCTAACCCAAGCAGAGCAGTCTTAGAGTCATAGAGATGTACAGCATGGAAACAGACCCTTCAGTCCAACTCGTCCATGCCGACCAGATATCCCAACCCAATCTAGTCCCACCTGCCAGCTCCCACCCATATCCCTCCAAACCCTTCCTATTCATATACCCATCCAAATGCCTTTTAAATGCTGTAATTGTACCAGCCTCCACCACTTCCTCTGGCAGTTCATTCCATACACACACCAGCAGCCTCTGACACGCCAGGGAAAACAGTCCTAGCCTATTCAACCTCTCCTAATAGCTCAAATCCTCCAACCCTGGCAACATCCTTGTAAATCTTTTCTGAACCCTTACAAGTTTTACAACATCTTTCCGATAGGAAAGAGACCAGAATTGCACACAATATTCCAACAGTGGCCTAACCAATGTCCTGTACAGCCGCAACATGACCTCCCAACTCCTGTACACAATACTCTGACCAATAAAGGAAAGCATACCAAATGCCTTCTTCACTATCCTATCTACTTGCGATTCCACTTTCAAGGAGCTATGAACCTACGCTCCAAAGTCTCTTTATTCAGCAACACTCCCAAGGACCTTACCATTAAGTGTGTAAGTCCTGCTAGGATTTGCTTTCCCAAAGTGCAGCACCTCACATTTATCTGAATTAAACTCCATTTGCCACTTCTCAGCCCATTGGCCCATCTGATCAAGATCCCAATCAAGATTGGGATTCTGGGTAATCCAAGATGGAGGATGAGAAAAATTTCTGGCTGTCACTGCTGCTCCTTTTTTGAGGTGTTTTATGTGTTGGAGGTGATTTCCTCGAATTCTAGGAGCAGAAATTACTGTTTTATATGCTGTTGCATTGTTTTGGAAAAAAACTCAGTTTTGCCCAATCCCAAGGATAGCAGTCCCCACAGAACCCTGGAGACCTGGCTACTGGCACTGATATATATACCCTGTGACCCAGGCCCTGGGAGGAGAGTATCCCCAGTATTTGAGGTGATGATCCTGTAGGGTGCATATAATCTCAGCGGATTGGTAGACGGAGCAGATGGGAATGTTTTAGAGTTGGAAGATGGAGGTGAACTCGGTGAGGATTTGTTAGGAAATTTATGAAGCGGGTAGTGGAAGGGTGATGATCCTGTAGGGTGCATATAATCTCAGCGGATTGGTAGAGTGTACAATTCTAGACGGAGCAGATGGGAATGTTTTAGAGTTGGAAGATGGAGGTGAACTCGGTGAGGATTTGTTAGGAAATTTATGAAGCGGGTAGTGGAAGTTATTTTGGGGCAGAGTTGAATCCAATGGTATCTGTAAAGCAGTCAGTAATCCTACGGAAAGGAAGGTGGAGATGAGATTCCAGGAAGAAGGTGAAGGTGAGGATACACTGAAGATGATCTCATGGATGTGAGCTAGAATTGGTTTTCATGGATGTAATCCATGATGGATAGAATGGAGTTAAGAATTGGGGAAGGAAGGCAATACCAATGGGCATGGGAATGAAATTATTCTTGGAGGAGGAACATGGAAGAATCCATGGAAGTAAATGGGGACTGGATTTGAAGATGACCAAGAAGGAAGAAATTACATAAACATTGGGAAAAAGAAGCAGTTATGACCTATCTTTGCTTCATAGTGTGACCATAATTTTGCTTCACAGGCCAACATTAACTTTCCTCCCCTGCAGTGGTTAGATCACTATTGGTCATCCCTTTCTTATACCTTATACAGTCAAAGGCTATCTTTCTTCTGTCTGTAACATCTCCTGATATTCCCAGGACTGATTTGTGGAAGGTTCAATATGCACAAATCATGGTTTTGGCTGTATGTGAGAACATGTTTGTTGCTCCAAGATTACTACAGCTCCAGTCTGCATCTGAATCAAGGCTCATTCATTCAACAAAAATATATTCAAAGAAGGTGGAATTGCATAATGCAAACAACAAAACTTTGATAGAAGTACTGATGTTTCCATGATGGACTTAGATAGAGAATTCCAGAATTTTGACTGTGCAGTGATAGAGAAACCATGTTACAGGTCTAAGTCGAAATGTATAAAGTCCACACAGACAGTCGCATGAGGCTGGAATCCAATCTGGGTCTCTGATGCTATGAGCCACCATGCCACACTAACTGCTTTACTAAGTGCTCTCTTCAATTGTTTCTTGCTGTACCTTCAGGTTAACGTTTTGTGAGTTGATGCATGAAGACATCAGGCTACTACTGCAGGCTCGTCCAGTCTGTGTTCATTTAAATAGAGCTCTTCATTTTTATTCTTCCCATTAATATATTTTCCCATCTTATATTTCCATCTGTTGAATGACTTCATCTCGGTATACTCCTACTTGCCCTTGAATTGAGTGGCTTGCTATGTCCAGTGGACAGTTTAGAGCCAATTACATTGCTGTTCATCTGGTCAGATTGGCCAAACTTTGTAAGGATGGCATATTTCCTGACCTAAATGAAATTAATGAGCCAGATGGGTTTTCACCAAAGCCAATGGCAATTTAATCCTTGTTTTTACTGAAACTAGCTTTATATTTGAGAATCATTGATTTAATTTATGTGGCCTCCTCTATATTGGGGAGACAGGCCGCCTACTTGCGGAACGTTTCAGAGAACACCTCTGGGACACCCGGACCAACCAACCCAACCACCCCGTGGCTCAACACTTCAACTCCCCCTCCCACTCCACCAAGGACATGCAGGTCCTTGGACTCCTCCATCGCCAGAACATA
>NC_057729.1:2501683-2503684 GCF_004010195.1 Chiloscyllium plagiosum | reverse complement strand
ACCTTATCACCCTCACCTTAACCTCCTTCCACCTATCGCATTTCCAACGCCCCTCCCCTAAGTCCCTCCTCCCTATCTTTTATCTTAGCCTGCTTGGCACACTTTCCTCATTCCTGAAGAAGGGTTCATGCCCGAAACGTCGATTCTCCTGCTCCTTGGATGCTGCCTGACCTGCTGCGCTTTTCTAGCAACACATTTTCAGCTATGATCTCCAGCTTTCTCCTTAATTTAAATTCCACCAGTTTTTGTGGTGAGATTTGAATTTGTGACCCAGAACATTAGTCTGGGCCTATCATTACTAGTCAAGTGATACGACCACCACAACACCAGCCCATAAGTTATAGTTTGACAAGCTAAGAAAGACCAATTTATTTTGATTCTCTTCTCTGTATCCTATCAGTTAGCCAATCTTATAACCAAGCTAATGAATCATCCAGCCTTTCAACTGTATAAGATGTTATCTTGTAGGGTTCAGTAACCTTTATAGGGTTCTGGCTTGTGATCAGTTATTTTCATGATCTTTAAGTGGTTTGAATCACCCCCAGAATTCTCATTCTAGACATTGGACTTATTTATGGGGATATGAATGAATATAGCTGAAAATGTGTTGCTGGAAAAGCGCAGCAGGTCAGGCAGCATCCAAGGAGCATAACCCATCCAAGGAGCATAACCCTTCCTGAAGAAGGGCTTATGCCCGAAACGTCAATTCTCCTGTTCCCTGGATGCTGCCTGACCTGCTGCGCTTTTCCAGCAATACATTTTCAGCTCTGATCTCCAGCATCTGCAGACCTCACTTTCTCCTATGAATGAATATACAACAGACAGGTGTTTAAGTGACAACAGGTAATTATAATACAAGAATACAATGAATATACAGAAACACACTAATACAGAAAAATACACTCTTACTTAAATTTCCACTATTAGACACTACCTTACTGACACACAGAAAATGACAATGTTTAATTTTAGATTCTTAATCAGAATTCCTAACAATAGAGTCCCAATGCACTGTCACCACCCATTTTCCACTCCCTGCTGGCTAAGCTGGAACTTTGGGATCTCAGGAGTTTTATTGTCACCACTCAGAACGTGGTTTTGAAGTATGCCTGACTGTTCTGGCATACCGTACCTAGAGCCTGAATGAAGACTTTGGATTGCAAAGGTTTTTTGGTTTGGGATGAGTCTGCTAATGTGGTAAGGTGCATTTTGGACACCTGGTTAGTAACCAATTTTCTTCACTATGGTGCGTTTGGTGAGCATGTTTTCACCTCAGGTTGTCACTGAGGACTTGCAGCTTTGGTAGACTTGGTGATTGATTGGATTTGTCGGTGTCTGGTTCAGATGATCGGGTTGGTCGTTAAGGGACTTGCCATCGGTGTTCTTGGTTCGGAAAAGAACGTGTTCGGATTTCAACAGTTGGCCTCTCCCTCTTGGATATCTTTTGTTTCGATGAGGCCCTTGGCTTGGCTTCCCTGGTCTTGATTTTCAGCTCAAGAGAAAAAAATTGCAGATGCTGGAATCCAAATTAGACAAGCAGGAGGCTGGAAGAACATAGCAAGCCAGGCCGCATCAGGAGGTGGAGATGTTTCGGGTATAACCCTTCCTCAGAAATGGAGATAGGGTTGGGGGGAGCTGCAAATAAAGGTGGGGGGGAACAGGTTTGGGTGGGGAGAGGGATGGAATGATGAGGTAGTGATAGGTGAACACAGGTGATGGGTACAACCTGGTGAGTTGATGGCAGGAATGAATCTAGTTTGTGGCTAGAAGGAAGGGTCAGTAGGTGGAATGGAAGAGAGAGGCGGGGCTGGAAAGGGTGCCGGGGGATGGGTGGGAGGATTATTTGAAATTGGATAATTCAATGTTGAGTTGAAAAGTGTGTTGCTGGAAAAGTGCAGCAGGCCAGGCAGCAACCGAGAATCGATGTTTCGGGCATAAGCCCTTCTTCAGGAATGAGGCTGGTGTGCCAAGCGGGCTGAGATAAAAGGTCGGGGGGGGGAG
>NC_057729.1:2497608-2501678 GCF_004010195.1 Chiloscyllium plagiosum | reverse complement strand
GGTTCGGACTGAGATAAGGTGGGGGGAGGGGAAATGAGGAAGCTGGAGAAATCTACATTCATCCCGTGTGGTTGGAGGGTTCCTAGGCGGAAGATGACCTGCATGTCCTTGGTGAAGTGGGAGGGGGAGTTAAAATGTTCAGCCATGGGGCCGTTGGGTTGGTTGATGCGGGTGTCCCAGAGGTGTTCTCTGAAATGTTCCATAAGTAGGCGGCCTGTCTTCCCAATGAAGAGGAGACCACATCGGGTGTAGCAGATACAGTAAATATTGTGTGTGGAGGTGCAGGTGAATTTGTGACGGATATGGAAGGATCCATTGGGGCCTTGGAGGGAGGTGAGGGGGGAGGTGTGGGCGCAAATTTTGCACTTCTTGCGGTTGCAGGGGAAGGTGCCGGGAATGGAGGTTGGGATGGTGGGGGGTGTGGACCTGATGAGGGGGTCGCAGAGGGAGTGGTCTCTCTGGAACGCTGATAGGGGTGCGGAGGGAAATATATCCCTGGTGGTGGGGTCCGTTTGGAGGTGGCTTCTCTGCCTGTAGAGAAGCTCTTCACGCAGAAGCTTGTGTTGGAAAAGGCCACACCTCAGGTGAGATCGAGGCTGGCAGTTTTCGGCACTCCCGTGCTCTCACCCCTCAATCTCCGTGCCAAATCTGTCGTCGTTTTTTGCTCGATGTTTTCTTCTGAGGTTAATTGTGTGAATGGGTTTTGATTTAGCTTGAATATCAAGTAGCTCTGTAGATATGGGTGGCTTGGTGGCACAGTGGTTAGCACTGCTGCCTCACAGCACCAGAGTCCCGGGTTCAATTCCCGCCTCAGGCAACTGTCTGTGTGGAGTTTGCACATTCTCCCCATGGGTTTCCTCTGGGTGCTCTGGTTTCCTCCCACAGTCCAAAAAAAATGTGCAGGTTAGGTGAATTGGCCATGCTAAATTGCCTGTAGTGTTAGGTTAAGGGGTAAATGTAGGGGAATGGGTCTGGGTGGGTTACTCTTCAGAGGGTCGGTGTGGACTTGTTGGGCTGAAGGGCCTGTTTCCACACTGTAAGTAATCTAATCCCATACTGTGTAGCCCAAGGTGTAAAAATTATCTTGGGCTGGGATCTGTTGGTTTCAGTTGATTATTCTTTTATAGAGGAGGGGTAAATTGGGATTCCAGTTGAACAATAGTCCCAGACGCAATTTCCATTCTGCTGGTTTTGCTGCGTATTTTCCACAGAACTCAGTGCAGCTGTCCTTTTTCTTTTAAAAGTTTTGAAAGTCCAAGGCGCTGCCCAAAATCCAAGATTTTGTCCTTATGCTTTAATATTGGGGATTTTTGCTGGATCTTATTCCATGTATGTGGCACCTAATGAAGGCCTTCTGGAAAACCAAATATACTTCATCTACTAATTCCCTTTTATTTACATGCATACTACATGCTCAAAGAACTCCATTAATTTGTCAAACATGATTTCCCTTTCATAAAACCACGTTGACTCTGCTTGATCATATCATTGTTTCTTAAAGTTCTGTTATTGTTATGACACCATGGTTAAACCAAACACCCAGAAAAACTCAGCTCACCTCTTAATTTGTTAAACAAATGAGTAACAGAGAACTTACAAATTTCACTATTTAAAGAAAATAACATCAGTTTATTTTTTAACTCTAAAAGTGAACATTAAACAACTATTCACAATCTAAGTCCCCCTTTCTCATAACTGCTTTTTATCTGCCTCTAACACTAGAACAATATGCTGTTCCAATAAAACACTTATTAAAATTACATCAACTTAATTTCAAAACCACACAGCCGCTGTCGTCTTCAGTGTCTTTCTTCTTCCAGTTGAGGATCTCCCTGGGTCATCTTCTTTCTTTTTTACTGAGAGGATCTTTCATATGAAAATATACCTTTGATAAAGAGTGTTTCCTAATTTCTTCGAGAGCAAGATGTTATATTTCCAGGCGTTTCTATCTTGATGGCAGCTGCTCTCTCTTAAAGGTACAGTACACGCCTTCAACTTCATAACACCTCCCCCCTTAAAAATAATGAGCCATCATAATGAAAAGATGGCTTCGTTTTTTTTCTAATTCTTAATACCACTATGATGAAATACATAGGTTATTAATCTAAGTTATACTTTTCATGTTAATTTCTGCACACAGATATAACATTGGAATCTGTCAAATCTCATCTACACTTATTCCTTTAAATCCGCGATAGGGCATCTACTATCATATTTTTTGATCCACAACATGTACAATTTGTAAATTAAAAGTCTCCAACACAAGACTCCAACAAAATAGACTCTCAATTTGTCTTTAAGTCTTTCCAAAAATGTAAGAGGATTGTGGTCAGTGTACACAAATGTCTCCGACACATTGTTCATCACATAAACATTAATATGTTTTAAGGCCAGTAACAGACTCAGTAATTCTTTTTCGACGGTAGAGTATTTTCTCTGGTGGGTTTCTTTGTAAAATAGCCAACTGGCTGTTCAATTCCATCATCATCTTCTATGTCAGTATAGCTCCAAATAGCATCGAATGCAACTTTGAAGCGTTTCAAAAAATTTGGTGGAGCTAAAACTGGTGCAGTGGATAATACTGCTTTAAAATTCTCAAATGCCTCCTGGCATTGTTCAGTCCAGCAAACGTTTGTGTTCTTCTCTCGTAAATCTGTTAACAGTGTCACCATGCTGCTGAAGGTTGGAACAAACTTCCGATAGAATCCACTTAGTCACAAAAATAGAAGCACTCTCTTCGAGGATGGACGTGGAAATTCCTTGATGGCCTTCATCTTCACATTCTTTGGGGTCAACTTTCCATGACCGATGTTATGCACCAGGAACATTACCTCTGCCTTCACGAATTCTGTTTTCTTTAAATTTATTACCAGTTTGTTTCTCGTAATCGTTCAAAGAGCTCTGCCAACTGTACCAGGTGATTTTTCCATGACTCACTATAGATCACAACGGCATTGAGATAAACTGCACAATTTGTTAATCCGGCCACAACTCTGTCTATGAGTCTTTGGAATGTGGCTGGAGCATTCTTCATTCCAGTGGAGAAGGACATGGAAGATATAGAATGTGGAAAATACATGGTGGTATCTCGAAAAATGTCCATATTACAGAGGAGGAAGTGCTGGATGTCTTGAAAGACATAAAAGTAGATAGATCCCCAGGACCTGATCAGGTGCAGCCCTAGAACTCTGTGGGAAGCCAGAGAAGTGATTGCTGGGCCTCTTGCTGAGATATTTGTATCATCGATAATCACAGGTGAGGTGCCGGAAGACTGGAGGTTGGCAAATGTGGTGCCACTGTTTAAGAAGGGTGGTAAAGACAAGCCAGGGAACTACAGTTCAGTGAGCCTGACCTCAGTGGTGGGCAAGTTGTTGGAGGGACTTGATGTACATGCATTTGGAAAGGCAAGAACTGATTAGGGATATTCAACATGGCTTTATGCGTGGGAAATCATGTCTCACAAACTTGATTGAGTTTTTTGAAGAAGTGACAAAGAGGATTGATGAGGGCAGAGCAGTAGATGTGATCTATATGGACTTCAGTAAGTCTTTTGACAAGGTTCCCCTTGGGAGACTGGTAGGCAAGGTTAGATCTCAAGGAATACAGGGAGAACTAGCCATTTGGATACAGAACTGGCTCAAAGGTAGAAGACAGAGGGTGGTGGTGGAGGGTTGTTTTTCAGACTGGAGGCCTGTGACCAGTGGAGTGCCACAAGAATCAGTGCTGGGTCCACTACTTTCATCATTTATAGAAATGATTTGGATGTGAGAATAAGAGGTATAGTTAGTAAGTTTGCAGATGATGCTAAAATTGGAGGAGTAGTCATAGAGATGTACAGCATGGAAAAAGACCCTTCAGTTCAACCTGTCCATGCCAATCAGATATCCCAACCCAATCTAATCCCACCTGCCAGCACCCGGCCCATATCCCTCCAAACCCTTCTTATTCATATACCCATCCAAATGCCTCTTAAATGTTGCAACTGTACCAGCCTCCACCACATCCTCTGGCAGCTCATTCCATACACGTACCACCCTCTGCATGAAAAAGTTGCCCCTTACGTCTCTTTT
>NC_057729.1:2480609-2495450 GCF_004010195.1 Chiloscyllium plagiosum | reverse complement strand
TGCCAGAGGAAGTGGTGGAGGCTGGTACAATTGCAACATTTAAGAGGCATTTGGATGGGTATATGAATAGGAAGGGTTTGGAAGGATATGGGCCGGGTGCTGGTAGGTGGGACTAGATTGGGTTGGGATATCTGGTCGGCATTGACGAGTTGGACCTAAGGGTCTATTTCCATGCTGTACATCTCTACGACTCTAAAGTGCATCAATTTGAATTGATATCACCATTTGGGGTTATAAACACTTTCTCTATTAAAGGTACCTAACAATAACCACACAGTAAGTTCAACTTTGTGATGGAAGTCCTTGTCCAACACTCTCTATACAGTCTTCCAATCTTGGTTTTGGATAGGAGTTTGATTTTTTTATGGCGTTGACCTTCCGATTGTCCACAAAAAAATCATTGAGTCCCATCAGGCTTGGGAACTCACACAATCAGTGAACTCCACTCGTTCTGACTCAGTTCATTGATATTTTCATTGAGCATCACATCCACTTCCTTCTGAACCTGTGTTGCTTTAAGAGAATTAAGCCTGTAGGGGTGTTGTTTTATTGGAACAGCATTTCCTACTTCCACCTCATGCACAATAGTATTAGTCCTCCCCCCATCTTATTCCTGTATGTGTCCTCATATTGCTGCAACAAACCTTTCAACTCAGTTCTTTGCTCCTGAGACAGATCGCTCACTAATCTTTCCCACTCCTCAAAGATTTCCTCATTATTTAACATATTTTGAGGCACATCAAACTCCACAACATTTGGATTTGCTTCCTCACTCTACAGGGCAGTAACTAATGCCTGCTTCTCCAGTTCCCTGTCTCTATTATAATAAGGTTTCAACATATTCATGTGACATTCCCGATATAGTTTCTTTTCTATCTGGCATCTTCACCTCACTCAACTTTTTTTCAATTTGATAGGGACCACTAAAACTGGCTTTGAAGGGATCTCCTTTCACTGGGAACAATACTAATACATCATCCCCATGGAAAAATGACCGAATTTTAGAGATTTTATCTGCCACTTTCATCATTCTACACTGTGTCCTCTTCAGGTGCAGTTTGGCTAACTCACCTACTCGATTTAATTTCTCCCTCACTTCAGACACATAATCCAAGTGTGAGTTCTCTGACTTCAGTCCTATCAATTTTTCTTTAGCTAATTTCAAAGGCCCTCTCACTTCATGTCTGAATATTAATACAAAGGGAGTAAACTGAGTGGGGCATCTCTAATGGCAAACAGTACAAATGGGAAACCTTTATCTCAATCATTTGGGTAATCCAGACAGTATGGTCTTAACAGGGTCTTCAAGGTCTGATGCCACCTTTCCAAAGGTCCCTGGGATTCAGGATGATATGCACCTGATTTAAAGTGCTGTATGCTAAAGCTCTCCATGACTTCCTTTAATGGCCTAGCAATAAAGTTAGACCCTTGGTCTGACTGAATCTCTCTGGGTAGCCCATACCGGGTAAAGAAAGCTACCAACTCCTCTACTACCCTTTTTGCCTTAATTTTCCATAATGGAATTGCCTCCGGAAATCTGATACACATCCATTATGGTTAGCAAGTACTGGTTCCCACTTTTAGTTTTCAGGAGGGGACCTACACAATCAATTATAACTCCCATAAAAGGTTCTTCCAGGGCAGGAATTGGTAACAAATGTACTGCTTTTATTACAGCTGACCTAACATTTGGCACGCATGATATACATATGGCAAAATTTAACTATACCCTTGCGCATGCCGGGTCAATGGAAGTGCTTTTGTACCTTAGCTTGAGTCTTTTGTACCCCTAGGTGACCTCCTACTGGTAGTTCATGTTCTACCCATAACACTTCCTGTCTGTATGCTACCGGCAATACAATCTGGTGCACTTCTGCCCATGTCTCCTCTGCACTAACCTGCCGTGGTGTCCATTTTCATCTTGGGATTCTATTTTGAAGATAATAACACTCAGGAATACATTCTGATTCCTTTTCTGAGTATTGGCCATCTTTCTGCTGTAAATCCAAGTTCTGTTGTTTAGTCTTTCAGGGCTAAACCCTTCTGTCTGACCCTCTGCCTGTTCAGTTTTTTCCTGCACCATTACATCAAATGGGGTGACAGCTAACTCAACCTCAACTCCTTCATCTTTCTCTTTAGTTTTTGCTTCTTGCTGTGACTCATGACCGTGGGATCTTGTTACTACATAGCGTGGAAAAATTCCACGGTATTTGTCTTTTAACTCCTCAGTTCCCTGGTCTTCCTTTGGCTTCTCTATAACAAGGGGCATCACTCCCACCTCGGATCCTGCTAAATCGTTTGAATACAGAACAAATTGTATTCCTGGAACTGACATTCTATCAATCACTCCCATTGTTACTTCCCCAGTCTTGTTTTGGCTCTGCACCCTCATCTTACACAGGGGAATGCTAAATTTCTGTCCATCTACTCTACAAATTATCACCCTCTCGAGTAACATGTCAGAAAGAGCATAAATATGTTCATCTCTTACTATTAGAGACTGATTAGCTCCTATATCTCTCAAAATTGTAATTGCTTTCCCTTTTCCCTCTGTTCTTCCTGAGTTAACTTTACCCACAGAGGTGAAGTCTTTATAGAGATCAGGCACTAACTCAGTACTCAGCCCCTGTCTAGGCTGCGCACTCTCCTGAAGCTTGACTTTTCTTGGGGTTTCCTTTACTACTTTCACTGATGCCAAAGGCTTAGCCTCTTTTACCACATCTTTTCCCACAATGCCTTTCTTCAACGTCCAGCACTTTGGTCTTGTGTGTCCCAACTTCTGACAATGAAAACATCTTTTCCCAGCACCCTTCTGAAAACCAGCTTTTCCCAGCACCCTTCTGAAAGCACTTGGCACTGTAATTTTCTGTGTCCCACTCCATTACAGTGAGAACACCTGAGGCCTTTCACCTCCTTTCCACCCTCTTGGGCTTCTTCTTTGACCTGCGTGATCTACTCTTTGTTTTATACTGAAGGATCTCCCAGTCTACCAATGTCTGTCCCTCACAGGTTGAAATTCCTGCTGGAAGTTAAATTTATCTCAGCCACACTTCTCACTTCTTGAACTTTCTGTTCACCCACATGAATTCTTATCATCTCTGGAAGTGAGTTTTTAAACTTTTCCAGCAGAATGATTTTTCTTAGAGCCTCATAGGTTTTATCTATTTTTAATGCCTGCACCCATCTTTCAAAATTACTATGTTTAATTCTTTCGAACTGCACATAAGTCTGATCTGTTTCCTTCTTTATGTCTCTGAACTGCTGTCTATAAGCTTCTGGTACCAATTCTTAAGCACTCAAAATAGCGTTTTTGACTTCTGCACAATCGCTTGATCTCTCATCTGACAGCACTTGCAAATATCTCACTAGGTCTGCCTACCAGCTTGGTCTGAACTAGCATTACCCACAAGTTCTCTGCCCACTCCATCTGCCTGGCCAACTTTTCAAATGATATTAAGACTTCAAGATCTTTCTCATCAAAATGTGGCAGAGTTTTAACATAGTTGTATATGTCACTACCTTTACTCTTCTTCTCCTGTTGATTTGACTTTCCTGACTAATTTGTGAATTCTGAAGGTCAAATTCTCTCTCCTTTTCTGTTTCTTCTCTCTCTGTTCGCTCAGCTAAGAACCTTCTCTCCCTTTCTTTTTCCTCTAACATGGCTCTTCTTTCCCTTTCTTTTTCCTCCAACTCCACTTACCTCAATTGCAATTTAGGTTTTTCTAACTCTACTGCACTTGGCTGTTTCTCTGATACACCTAAGTGCTTGATCAACTCCATTACAATTTCAGCTTTTCTTTTGTCCCTGGTTAAACCCAATTCTAACCTGTTTGCTAATTCTAAAAGTATATCCTTCCTCTCTCTTTCTAAACTTTCTTGGCAAATTTGGGAAGCATCTTCAAACTCCAGAACCTCTTTGGCAATGTTAAGAGGCATTTCCCTTGCTTTTAATTTAACCAATCACATATAACCGAAATTAAACACCTACGTTTTATTTAAGATCTAGGATACTAATAGTCAAGTGTTTAAATCTGTTGAGACCTATTGTACCCCAAATCTGGTTAAATCTGTCCAAATCTCAGACCCAAGCCCCCAAACTGTTACGACACAGAGGTGAACCCCTCTGTTAATTAAACCAAATACCCAGAAAAACTCACCTCACTTCTTAATCTGTTAAAAAAATGAGTGACAGAGAACTCACAAATTCCACTATTTAAAGAAAATAACATCAGTTTATTTTTTATCTTTAAAAGTGAACATTAAACAACTATTCACAATTCTCATAACTGCTTTTTATCTGCCTCTAATTCTAGAACAATATGCTGTTCCAATAAGATACTTATTAGAATTATATCAACTTAATTTCAAAACCACACAGCCACTGTCATCTTCTGTGACTTTCTTCTTCCAGCTGAGGATCTTCCTGGATCGTCTTCTTTCTTTTTTACTGCGAGGGTTTTTCATATGAAAAGATTCCTTTAACCCCAAGAATTGTATCTAACTTCTTGAAAATATTCAGTTTTTTTGGCCTCAGCTGCTTCCTGTAACAGAGAATTTCCACAGGCCCACCCACTACTATCTGCATGAACAAATTCTTCCTCATTTCAGTTCTAAATGAACTACCATTTATCCTTAAACTGGGATCCAATTTTCCTGATTCTTTAGTCATCAGGAGCACCCTTCCTTCATTTACTCTGTCTAGTCTTATTTTAATTTTATAGTTTTCTATGAGATCCCACATCCTATTCCACCACCATTCTTTTAAACTCCAGTAAATATAATCTTAATTGGTCCAGTCTCTCTCCATAATTTCAGGAATCAGTCCAGTAAACATTAATGGTACTCCCTCCACAGCCAGAACATCCTTCCTCAGAAAAGGAGATTAAAACTGCACACAATACTCCAGGTGTAGTTTCACCAAGGCCCTGTACAATTGCAGCAAGGTATCTCAGCTCCTATACTCAAATCATGTCACTATGGGAAGGTGATGGCCTAGTGATTTCATCAATAGACTACTAATCCACAGACCCACGTAATGATCTGGGTATCTGTATTTGAATCCTGCCATCCCGAATGATCTCTCTTCCTACTTTTCCATCAAAGTAGGTAACCTCATTATCTGCATTGTACATTATCTGTCATGTACCTGCCCACTCACTCAACTTGTCCGAACCACACTGAAACATCTCTGCATCCACCACACAGTTCATTCCACCACCCAAATTTGTGTCATTTGTAAACCCGGAAATATTATATTTAGTTCCATTATCTAAATCATTAATATATGCTGTGAATAGCTGAGATCCAAGCACCCCACCAGTCACTGCCTGTTCATTAGAGAAAGACCTATCCATTCCTAATCTTTGTTTCCTAAATGCCAACAAGTTTCCTATCTGACAGCAAATCAACACAATCAAGATACAGAAGCTCGGAGGGGAGGTAGCAATGCAACCAAAACGGAGGAGTGTTACGTCCTGAAAGTTGTATACAGACAAAGCAAAAGATGAGGTGCTGTTCTTCCTATTCTACCATGCTCAATACCAATGGGTGTTTGTAGCTCATATTAATTCTCTCTCCATCTGTATCCTGTCTCTCTTTCTCCCTTTCAACTCTGGGTTTCTCTGTCTTTTTTTCTCTGAGTTTCTCTTTCACTCTTTCAAATCTGGTTCCCTTGACAAATGATGAAACACCTGAGCAGAATGACATGAAATGCATCATAAGGTGCATGATTACGTAGTGGCATAATCAGGTGACAATGCGGAAGGCCAATGTCGGAACAGTGACAGGTGACGTTCCAGCGCAAAAAACAATAAAATGATGGGATGTCAGTGAAGGGAGTGTTAAATGAGGGCAATCTGAGCAACTTCTCTTACAGTTACACCCATTTGTCCCTGCACCACAAATTAAACCTGAATTACAAAGACTGCCTCCTGAAACAACATATTCTGATAGTTTACCTCTTCCCCCGGTGCATCACAACAGGCGGGGTCAGGGCAGGAGGCGGGGTCAGGGCAGGAGGCGGGGTCAGGGCAGGAGGCGGGGTCAGGGCAGGAGGCGGGGTCAGGGCAGGAGGCGGGGTCAGGGGAGGGGGCGGGGTCAGGGCAGGAGGCGGGGTCAGGGCAGGAGGCGGGGTCAGGGCAGGAGGCGGGGTCAGGGCAGGAGGCGGGGTCAGGGCAGGAGGCGGGGTCAGGGCAGGAGGCGGGGTCAGGGCAGGAGGCGGGGTCAGGGCAGGAGGCGGGGTCAGGGCAGGAGGCGGGGTCAGGGCAGGAGGCGGGGTCAGGGCAGGAGGCGGGGTCAGGGCAGGAGGCGGGGTCAGGGCAGGAGGCGGGGTCAGGGCAGGAGGCGGGGTCAGGGCAGGAGGCGGGGTCAGGGCAGGAGGCGGGGTCAGGGCAGGAGGCGGGGTCAGGGCAGGAGGCGGGGTCAGGGCAGGAGGCGGGGTCAGGGCAGGAGGCGGGGTCAGGGCAGGAGGCGGGGTCAGGGCAGGAGGCGGGGTCAGGGCAGGAGGCGGGGTCAGGGCAGGAGGCGGGGTCAGGGCAGGAGGCGGGGTCAGGGCAGGAGGCGGGGTCAGGGCAGGAGGCGGGGTCAGGGCAGGAGGCGGGGTCAGGGCAGGAGGCGGGGTCAGGGCAGGAGGCGGGGTCAGGGCAGGAGGCGGGGTCAGGGCAGGAGGCGGGGTCAGGGCAGGAGGCGGGGTCAGGGCAGGAGGCGGGGTCAGGGCAGGAGGCGGGGTCAGGGCAGGAGGCGGGGTCAGGGCAGGAGGCGGGGTCAGGGCAGGAGGCGGGGTCAGGGCAGGAGGCGGGGTCAGGGCAGGAGGCGGGGTCAGGGCAGGAGGCGGGGTCAGGGCAGGAGGCGGGGTCAGGGCAGGAGGCGGGGTCAGGGCAGGAGGCGGGGTCAGGGCAGGAGGCGGGGTCAGGGCAGGAGGCGGGGTCAGGGCAGGAGGCGGGGTCAGGGCAGGAGGCGGGGTCAGGGCAGGAGGCGGGGTCAGGGCAGGAGGCGGGGTCAGGGCAGGAGGCGGGGTCAGGGCAGGAGGCGGGGTCAGGGCAGGAGGCGGGGTCAGGGCAGGAGGCGGGGTCAGGGCAGGAGGCGGGGTCAGGGCAGGAGGCGGGGTCAGGGCAGGAGGCGGGGTCAGGGCAGGAGGCGGGGTCAGGGCAGGAGGCGGGGTCAGGGCAGGAGGCGGGGTCAGGGCAGGAGGCGGGGTCAGGGCAGGAGGCGGGGTCAGGGCAGGAGGCGGGGTCAGGGCAGGAGGCGGGGTCAGGGCAGGAGGCGGGGTCAGGGCAGGAGGCGGGGTCAGGGCAGGAGGCGGGGTCAGGGCAGGAGGCGGGGTCAGGGCAGGAGGCGGGGTCAGGGCAGGAGGCGGGGTCAGGGCAGGAGGCGGGGTCAGGGCAGGAGGCGGGGTCAGGGCAGGAGGCGGGGTCAGGGCAGGAGGCGGGGTCAGGGCAGGAGGCGGGGTCAGGGCAGGAGGCGGGGTCAGGGCAGGAGGCGGGGTCAGGGCAGGAGGCGGGGTCAGGGCAGGAGGCGGGGTCAGGGCAGGAGGCGGGGTCAGGGCAGGAGGCGGGGTCAGGGCAGGAGGCGGGGTCAAGGCAGGAGGCGGAGTCAGGACAGGAGGCGGGGTCAGGACAGGAGGCGGGGTCCGGGCAGGATGAGAGTTAAGAGTGTGTTGCTGGGAAAGCACAGCAGGTGAGGCAGCATCTGAGGAGCAGGAGAGGTGACGTTTCAGGCAAAAGCCCTTATAATAGAAGACGGGGTCCGGATGGGACCGGGACCGCAGGCTGTGCTCGGGCCGGCCGAGAAGGGGCGGGGCGCGAGGGGCGGAACATCCGGGCAGGAATGTCTGTTCTTACGTAATATGTCGGCGCCACCAGTAGCTCTTGCGTCGCGGATTAGTGACGTGTAGCCAGGGGGTCTGACGGCAGCATCAATAACCCGGATTGGAGTGAGGCCTCGGAGAGGAGTAGGCCCATCCTCGGGCTCCAGACATGAACGTTCAGGAGCAGGATGACCCGTACCTGGTGGAGGAGCCGAGTGACCAGGAGGATCTGAGTTCCAGGTGCGTGATGGGGAAGGCCGCTTCCCGGGGGAGGCCCTGAAGGCTGGGGTCTCCCGAGCGAGGACGGCCGCAGGGAGTCTGGGCTAACAGGCTTCAGGGGTTATCGTGGGCAGTCTGCTTTCAGAGGGAAGGGGGGGAGCCGAGGGGAGGGGAGGGGATGGGAGCCGAGAGGGGGGGTGAGGGTGAGGGAGCGAATCCCGAGCACAATTACTGCAGACACGGGAACTCTGAAATGGTCGGACTGGTAACATTTGTGAACAACAGACTATCACCTCAGGTCAAGGTAACTTCCGGCCGGAGCTGAGAAAACATAGAAATGTAACAACTGGCTTGAAACTAAACACAGACCCCGGTGAACCTACACTCCAAGGTCTCTTTGTTCAGCAACACTCCCTGGGACCTTACCATTAAGTGTATAAGTCCTGCTAAGATTTGCTTTCCTAAAATGCAGCACCTCGCATTTATCTAAATTAAACTCCATCTGCCACTTCTCAGCCCATTGGCCCATCTGGTCCAGATCCTGTTGTAATCTGAGGTAACCCTCTTCGCTGTCCACTACACCTCCAATTTTGGTGTCATCTGCAAACTTACTAACTGTACCTCTTATGCTCGCATCCAAATCTTCCAAACTTTTGATTCTAGATGTTGTCCCAGTATTTAAGGGAGTAAGAGTGAAAACAGTGAACTATGGATCTGTTGGCCTTGCATCTGGTTGTGCATTAGGCTGGTTAGAAAAGGTAAAGCACTTGGGATGGAAGGTAACCTACTAGCATAGATTAATGATTAACAGACAGAAAATAGCTGATGAGTAAATAAGTCATTCTCATATTGGCAATGTGAATAGTCGAGAAGAATCGATATTTGGACCCCAGTTCACAATATATATATATCAATGATGTAGAATTGGTGATCAAAGTTAATAGTTCCAATTTAAAGATGGTACAAAGTTAGTGTTTAGTATGAAATGGCTTCAGGAGGATTTGCACAAGTTTAGTGAATGGGCTCAACGTGGCAGGTGGAATATAATGTGGAAAAATGTGAGGTTTTCCATTTTAGTAGGAGTAACAGATGTGTACAGTATTTCTTAAATGGTAAGAGGTTGAAAAGTGTAGATTTACAAAGAGACCTAGGAATCCTTGTTGATAAGTCAGTGAAAGCTAACGTGTTGATGCATCACCATATTAGCAAGGCTAATGAAATGTATGGGAGTGCTGGAGTAGTAAGGACTTGTTTTAATTTTGTAAGAATGTGGTTAGACCAAACCTGGAGCACTGTGTGCAGTTTTGGACTCCTTATCTCAGGAAAGATTTTATTGCCATAGAAAGTGTGCAACAAAAAGTTCACCAGGACTTGTTTGTGGGATGATCACTCAATCTATTTACAATATATATTAATGATTTTAGAGAGGAAACTGTCAAACCTCCAAGTTTATGGGGGTACTGGAGAGTATGATGAGAGGAGCATGCAGAGAAGCTTTATGGTTTGGACAAGTAAAGTAGGCAAATGCAGTAGAATGTGGATCAATAAGTTATCCGTTTGGCAGCAAAAACAGGAAAAGTAGATGAAGGGCTTATGTTCAAAACATCAATTCTCCTGCTCCTCATATGCTGCCTGACTGGCTGTGGTTTTCCAGCATCTGCAGAGTCCTCACTTTCTCCTCCATCATTGCAAGTAGAGTCAAGTACAGGAGCAGAAATGTCTTGCTGCAATTGTACAAGTCATTGGTAAGACTGCACCAAGAATATTTATATGCAGTTTTAATCTCCTTATCTGAGGAAGGGATGTTTTGACTGTTGAGGGGTGCAAAGGAGGCTTATTAATTCTTGGGATGGCAGGATTGATGGCAAGGAGAGACTGGATCAGTTTGGAGTATGTTCACTGAAATTTAGAAGAATAAGGGGTATGTCATAGAAGAATATTAAAGTCTAACAGTATTATACAGGGCAGATGCAGGAAGGGTATTCTTGATGACTGGGGATTCATTGGTTAAGGGTGCAGGTAGGCTGTTTAGGGCAGACAAGAAGGAATGCCTTCATCCAGAGAGCAGAGTAACGTTTTTATTTGTCATTTCTACCATATACATCTGATACAGGAAATGCGAGACAGAGTTCCTCCAGGACCGAAGGTGCTACATGGACAGCACGAGCTACACAATCATACACTGCATAAAGTGCACCAGAAATGCAAATCACACAAGTTACAGTGTAATGGAAGAATGATAAATAATAGACATGTTTCTAGCAGCAATTCAAAGTCATGCAAAGAATTTCAGATGGGAAAGAGTCCTATCATACTGTGTTAAGGAGCCTGATGGCTATGGGAAAGAAGCTGTTACACACTCTGGCCGTGAGAGACTGAATGTTCCAGTATCTTCTGCCGATGGCAGGAGAGAGAAGAGTTTGAGTGAGGGGTGTGTGGGTTCTTCCACAATGCTCTTAGCCTTTCAGATGCAACATGTGGTGTAAATGTCTGTCTGTAATATAGGGAAGAGAGAGACCTGATGATCATCTCAGCTGTCCTCACTATCCATTGTGGGGTCTTGCGATCTGAGACAGTACAGTTCCCAAACCAACCAGAGAGGGTGGTGAGTCTTTGGACTTCTCAGGAAACAGTTAAGACCAAAACATTTAAAACTTTTCAAGGCAGATGTAGGTATAGTTCATAGGCTTAAAGAGTACAAGAAGTGGGAACAAGGTACTGACTTAGATGATTGGCTATGATTATATTGAATGGTGGAGTAAATTTGCAGGCTGAATTGGCTATTCCTATATTTTTGCTTCTGTGAAGTTGAGATTGGGAAACTGAATGTATTTCAGGCTAGGGTAGACTGAATTTTGATCTGAGTCCAGCATTATGGGTAGTGGATAGAAAGTAAGCTTGAGTAGAAAGTAAGTCATAATCATATTGAATGGGTCAGCAGGCTCGAGGGTCATATACTCCTTTTCTCTGGTTTATTGCATTCACCTGTTCTTCCATAAGGAAGGATAATAAATGTATGACCCTGTATACACTGGAATTTTTTTGGAATTGTTATCTAGTTCCCTTTGCAATATGAAGGAGTTAGTTTGCTCTACTGACCGGCAACAAAATGAATGCCTCGAGGGTAGGGTGGTGTGTCTTTGTCTTGTAGGTGGAACGTGGGTGGTTTACATTCCCATCCCTTGCCATTCAGGGATGATTTACATTTTCATCCCCTACTCAGAACTCAATACGAACATTTTTTTTTATAGATATTTTTATTAGAAATTTAACATTTTTACAAGTTTACAAAAATAAACAAAACTCTCAAATACAAACATTGATATACAATTAAATCAAATATACAATAGCCAAAATTTAACAAAAAAAATACCGAAAAAGAAAAAAAATCTCAACTGTCTACTAATCTAACCTACAACTAACCAGAGTGTATATTTAAGTCTCTTACATGCTCGGAATGTGTTAACATCAAATGTAATAAAACCTGTATTCGTGCGGGAATCCTCTCCCAAGGGGCCCCGGACCAGCCAGGTTTGTAATCTCAATTAAATAAAAGCCCTTGTTAGGATAGCCGAAATATCTGTATTTATGTAATTCAAGAAGGGCTGCCATATTTTATAAAATAATTCGGTCTTTCGGTGCACCATATTTGTAAGGAAGTCAGGGGAATACATTCCAGAATTAATCTGCCAATTTGGAAGTCCAGGGGGGCCCTCAGCCACCCAGTTCACCAAAATATTTTTCCTTGTACAGAAAGAGAGAATAGAAAATAGTCTCTTCCCGTACATGTCCAGGGAGGATAAGTTCGAAAAGCCCAAAAGGAGAGATACGAGGTCTACTTTAATTTCCGTTCCTAAAATTTCTGTCAGGGTACTTGCTACTTTAGTCCAATATCTACGGATCTTATGACAGGTCCATAGGCAATGTACAAGAGTGCCCACCTCTATTTTACATTTGGGACACATTGGAGATGCTCCTGCCTTAAATTTTGCCAATCGGTGCGGTGCTATATGGGCCCTATGAAGTATCTTCAGCTGGATAGCCTGGGTTCTGTTACAGATAGTAATTCTTCTAGCGTTTTCCCAAATATCATTCCATGTTTCTATAGAGATTTCTAGTCCCAAATCCTGATCCCATGTTTTAAGCAGATTATCCATATCTCCCGATACTTCATCATGTTGTAAATGATAAATAGTACTGACAGAAGATATCCCCACTGGTCGTAGGACACTACATTCTCTATCAGATTTATAAAGACTATCTAATAACGTAGTCTTCTTCTGTATATAGTCTCGAAATTGGAAGTATCGAAAGAGGTCTCCATTAGGTAATCCGAATTTCTGACGCAGCTGTTCAAAAGACATCAGGACCCCATCCTTAAATAGGTCCCCTAGACATGAGATACCCCTGGATCTCCAGAGTTTAAAAGTTGGATCTGTAAACCCCGGTTGGAATCCCCATGCTCCCACTATCGGTGCATAGGTGGATGTTTTATGTGAATTACCCTCATTTTGCCGCATTATATTCCAAGCCTTAATTGTGTTTAGTATTATAGGGTTTTTACAGTGATCTGTAATGATTTTCCTCTTGTCTGAAAATAAAAGGTTAATAAGTGGGTATTTTACTTGAGAGGCCTCGATGTCCAACCAGATTGGGTCTTGTCTGATCCACAATCAATCAGCTATGTAACTTAATAGGGAACTTAACTGATATTTCCTAAAATTTGGGAAGTCCAATCCTCCCCTTGTCTGTGGAAGCTGTAGCTTCTTCAGCTTAATGAGGGACCGTCTATGATTCCAGATATAGGAACCCAGCCAGCCATATAATTTACATAGAGCCATCCTCGGCAGCATCACCGGAAGCATTCTCATAGGGTATAGGAGACGGGGCAGGACATTCATTTTAATTAGTGCTATTCTACCCAACCAGGAAATTGGAAGGTCTTCCCATCGCTGGAGGTCCTGCCTTATCCTTTCCAGTAAATGCACAAAGTTAGCCTTATACAACTGACCAAATACTGGGGTAATAAAAATGCCTAAATATAAGAAGCCCTCCAGGGACCAACGAAAGGGAAAAAGGGATCCATTCGCTAAGTGGGGTATCATAGCAAGGCCACCCATTGGCATAGCCTCCGATTTTGAAAAATTAATTTTGTAGCCTGAGAATGCGCTAAATGTATTAATAACTTTTAATTAGGCGAGGTACGGACATCAGAGGATTACTGAGGAATAGAAGAACATCATCTGCGTAAAGGGTAATTTTATGTTTACCTGTACCAATCCTCGGGGCCGTTATATTAGGATCAGCTCGTATAGCTTCTGTAGTGGTTCAATTATTAGCGTAAATAACAATGCGAGAGAGGACATCCCTGACGGCAGCCCCTACCCACACTGAAGCTATCCGAACCTAATCCATTGGTAACCACAACTGCTTTGGGATCACTATACAATGTTGAGACCCATTTGGTAAACACCTGTTCAACGCCAAACCTTTACAATGTGTAAAACAAATATGACCATCCAACCCTATCAAATGCCTTTTCCGCGTCTAATGAAACCACTACTCCTGGTATCTTTCCCTGATGACAAGCTTGAATCATATTCAGAGCCCTTCTAACATTATTGGATGATCTACGGCCCTTAATAAACCCCGTCTGATCCTCCTTTATAATATGTGGCAGTATCCTTTCTAGTCTCAGTGCTAACGTTTTAGAAAGGATTTAAAAATCTACATTTAGCAAGGATATTGGTCTGTATGATGTACAATCTTCTGGGTCCTTTCCTTTTTTAAGGATAAGAGAGATATTTGCCTCTTTCAGCGAAGGCGGGAGACAGCCCTGACTATATGCATAGTTATACATGTCCATAAGTGGACCAACCAGTATTTCTGTAAATTCTTTATAGAATTCAGCTTGAAAGCATTTTGAAGGTGCCTAATTGCATCAACTATTTCTTGGGGTGTAAGAGGAGCATTTAGGACCGATACTTGTTCCAGAGTTAGGTCTGGAAAAGTCAAATTTTTAAAAAATGACTGCATCCTCTTCACCCTATCTTCACAATCCTGTGATTTATATAACTCAGAATAAAATTCTCTAAAGGTCGCATTAATCTTTTTATGATCATGAGTCAAAATACCCGTACTTTCCTTAATAGACATAATCGTCTGAGGGGCCTTTTTTTTCTTTGCAAGAAATGCTAAGTATCTACCCGGTTTGTCGCCATATTCATATAACCTTCGCTTTGCAAATAATATTTCCCTCTTAGCCGTTTGAGTAAGCATAGTGTATAGAGCTGTCCTAAGAGCTGTAATTCTTGACAATTTAATAATAGTAGGCCTATCAGTGTATGCTGTTTCAGCCGCTGTTAAGCGGGCTTCAAGCAGACGCTGTTGTTCTCCCTTTAATTTATTCTGGGTCGCTGAGTAGGAGATGATCAAGCCTCGCGTCTAAGCTTTGATGGTCTCCCACATCATTGACGGGTTGCTAGCTGTACCTGAATTAATTTCTAAAAAAGTTTTAAATTCTTGAGAGAAGTACTTTACAAAATTACTATCTTTCATTAAGAAGGGGTCCATACGCCAATGCCGAGGGGATGTCCCACTGTTCCTCGCCTTAGTTTCCATATATACAGCAGCGTGGTCAGAAATTGCTATATTACCTATTTTACAGGATGATATGGAATTTAAAAAAATCGAGGGGGCAAAAAACATATCAATTCTGGTATGACATTTATGTGGATTAGAGTAGAAAGAAAAATCTCTACCCTGTGGATGAAGACATCTCCATACATCTACTAATCCTAATTCTTTGTTCAAATCCA
>NC_057729.1:2476898-2479464 GCF_004010195.1 Chiloscyllium plagiosum | reverse complement strand
TCTTACAGTTTATCTAAGAGAGTCCAAGAATTCCTTAGCCTTTTCTGGCGATCCAAAGTTATACACAGATCCTTCATGGTTAAAGCGTAGCGTCGCTGGGTAGCGTAAGGAGGACTGAATATTTAAGTCCCTTAAACGCTTCTTTGCCTCGTCGAATGCCTTCCTCTTTCGGGCCAGAATCCTTCATGGTTAAAGCGTAGCGTCGCTGGGTAGCGTAAGGAGGACTGAATATTTAAGTCCCTTAAACGCTTCTTTGCCTCGTCGAATGCCTTCCTCTTTCGTGCCAGAACTGGGGAAAAGTCCTGGAATAACATGATCTTGGATCCTTTATAGATCATAGCTTGGGGATCTTTTCCAAGATTTCTAGAGGCTTCTAGGAGTATCTGCCTCTCCCTATAGCTCTGCAGCTGGAACAGGACCGGGCGCATTCCACCCTGACCTGGCCTGATCCAGCTTCCAGATTTAAAAGCTGTGGCAGCCACTGCTGGAGGAACACTGTAAGCTGGCCTTCCTCTTCCCGTTCGGGAAGGCCCAGCAAACGAATATTTTTTCGACGACCTCGATTATCGAGGTCGTCAATGTAATTCTCTAAGGTCCGGACTCGCTGTTCGAGAGTCCGGACCTGATCCACGGCCGATTAAGCTGTGGTTTCGGAGGTCGCGGCCTTTAGCTCCGCCCCTCCAACTCGGCGCTCGATTTCCTGGATGTCTCGGTCGTGCTTTTGCAGTGCGGCCGAGAGTGAGTCCCATCAATTTCGGGATTCTTCGATAAAAGCGTAGATCTTCGCATCCATTTGGAGATCATTTCCACAAGGCTTGCCCCTGTGGGTAAGTCCCCCGGGGCAGCTGTGGACGCTTCTGCTGCAGCTGGAGAGGGTGGGGGAGGGGTTCCTGCTTGCTGAGAACTGCGGGCTCCCTTCCCTTTGGTCATTTTTACTAAATGTTAGATTGTTTAAATTTAGTACTAAGCAACTAATTAAATTAAACAGCTATTATAAATGATTTGGTGAGTGTGGTGGGGGTGTGTGACCCACTTTACCCAAGTCTTGGGAGGAGCACTATAGACTCAGACTTGCTGGGTCGCCGCCATCTTGGATCCCCCAATACGAACATGTATAGTTGGAATGCTGACTACTCCCTGTAGTTACAATAAAAATACAATTCACACCAGATCTGAACATTTAAGGGATGATTTGCATTACATTTTTTCTGGAGGTGAGGTGGTCACTGCAATATATCTTGAGTGGCAGGTGACTGTGAGGGAGTGACTGTGTTTGTCTTGTGGGCATTACTAACTGTGATGTAAAGATTTTGTATAAAGGAAGGAGTGTTTCCTTTGTTCAGGGAGAGACCCCGGACGCTCCTCACAAGCATGGCAAGGAGTGTTCAGAGTTCCTACAAAGCTTGTACTGTACTGCGCTTCATAAATTTGGTTGCTTGTTCACAGAAGGTGGTGTGTTGCAGTTGCATCAAGTGTGTAAGGACTGTAGGTAAAAAGAACTTAACACTTTTGGAAAATTATCACTGAAACTTCTTCCAGCAGCCTCCAATCACTGTGCCTCGGGGGAAGGAAATTACTTGTTATCTCTGATTCTTCATTTTTAAAGTTGACCTTCCTGCCAAAAATAGCTTCTATGTATTTCCACTTTTCAAAATCCTTGAATTTGAACACCTCCCTTAAACACTGTGGAGAGAATTTACAACTCCCCAATCTGGCCATGTAACTAAAGTCCCTCATCCTTGGAACTACTCCTGAAAATCTCCACCACTGCTCTAAGGTTTTAACGTCCTTCCTGAAGAGTGGTGTCGAAACGTGCACACTGTTTCCTGCCTGTAGCCTAATGGGTGCTTTATAAAGGTTCAGCATAAAGTCCTTTTGTTCTTTATTCCTGTGAAAATAATCAAGGATCTAATTTGCTTTTAACATCACACACAGCTTTTCTGGCCACTTTCAAAGATTGGTATACAAACATCCCAAGTTTGTCTGGCCCACAACCTTGGTCCAAACATTGACAAAACAGCTAAATTCCACAAAGTGGTGGCTTTTGACATCAAAACAACCTTTAACTGAGTCTGGCATCAAAAACTGGAGTCAATAAGAAATGGGATGAAGCTGTGCACTGGTTGGAGTCATACCTAGCAAAAGGAAAATGGTTGGAGGTCAGTCAGCTCTACACCAGGAGTAGTATCGCTGGCCCAGCCATCTTCAGTTGCTTCATCAATGACCTTCCCTCATCATAAGGTCAGAATTGGGGATGTGTCATCATAAGTGAATAATGTTGAGCACCATTTGCGACTACTTGGGTACTGAAGCAGTCCATGCCAAGTTGCAGCAAGACCAGAAAAATATTGTTTTTAAAGTTTGTGAGAAGATTTGTAGCTCGGGTGCTCATTGTTGTGGTTCAGTTCGCCGAGCTGGGAATTTGTGTTGCAGACGTTTCGTCCCCTGTCTAGGTGACATCCTCAGTGCTTGGGAGCCTCCTGTGAAGCGCTTCTGTGGTGTTTCCTCCGGCATTTATAGTGGCCTGTCCCTGCCGCTTCCGGTTGTCAGTTCCAGCTGTCCGCTG